>NW_006292687.1:427394-433972 GCF_000327345.1 Myotis davidii | reverse complement strand
TAAAAACTTCACTGAGATTGACTAGTGCTATCCTGGTCTGCAGAGAAGTTTCTGGAATGATGGCTCTTCTGTGAAATCCACAGCTTGGACTGGAATAAAAGTACTGGCAGCGATTTGGGTGATGCAATTTTACATGAAGAGAACAGCATTAAGCATCAGGAGTGGGGAGATGTGCAGGGTGAATTGCCCAGCCATGTATCTGAGAACCAGGCCACCTTAGGGAGCAAATGTGGCTGTTCACATCCTGACTCGTAGACTTTCCACTTCCAAGTTCTTTCCTCAAGAACTCAAAATCGCAGCTGGGGTGAACGTGCTGAAACTACACAAGGATTGGCAATTTATCATTCAGCCAGGCTGTTCTCTAACTCAGTTTGGCTTTTTTTTTTCTTTGTTAATAATGGAGTGTTTAGGGTAGTTTGTGGTTTCAGGTTATCTCCTTCCCTGGCCAAATTATACTCCCAAATGCATCAATATCTTCAGGGGAATCATATCCATTGACAGAATAAATTATTTGCCTTTTCAGAGAATCAAGTGGAGTGATCTGGAACTGAGAGATGAAAATATTTAGCTAGAGACACAGAAAAAAAATCCTATTTGTACTAGTGGCTACATCTTGCAATAGACCTCAGTGACTAGAGGTCTCCAAGAATGACTGCATAGGAGTCTCTGTATAGGAAAGAGGAAGTTGGGAATGAGGTGTAATATAGAGAGAGCAATCTGAAAAGCATCTGTTAGGGTATTTTCTTCAAATCCAATGCAAGTTTAAGCCATTTCTTTGTATTGATAGTGTAATGAATGGTCTACAATATACATAGAAAATAGCAAAGGATCTGTCCTAGCATTGGTCTTCAAAACAATCCTGGAGTTAGTAAATTGCAATCACTTAAGCCACGAATCTTTACTGAAGGCTCTCAAGGAACTGCACATTGTGCTAGGGCACTGGAAAGTTCAAAGGGCTGTAAGCTGTTCCATGTCCAAAGGAGCCTATGAAACCCATAGCCCATCAGTCCTTACTATTCCTTGTTAACAAAGGAAAGAGTAATGCTTGGCTGAGTGTGCTTAATCTGGGCAAAGGTAGTGTTAATTGGGTACTAGGCACTGAGCTACATATTAGCCCACCCAGCACTGACACCTATTAATAATATTTGAATGGTTCTTTAACTTGACAAAAGTGTCTGTGGAGATTGACTGGGCCCAATTTTATATTAAGAACTATATATAGATTATTGCACCAAGAGGTGTGTGATACACTACAAAGATGCATACCAGGTTCTGACATTAGTACCAGTTTTTTCTTACAAAAGCTAACAGTGTAAGGTAAAGAGAATAGTTCTGGTTTGTTCTACATCCTCTTCCCTTGCTTCTGTCCCTCGAGGCCTGGTCAGTGCTGTATTGTTTGCTCCAGGATTTGTATGTAATCAGTGTTACAATAGAAGAGCTAATATAAAAATGGAATCACAGTTATTGACCTTTATTGTAAATGTAAGTCTGCATATTAGGTCTCCAGAAAGCAATTGCATTTTGTTTCTCCTATCGAATGAGATTTTTCTTTGTTAATCTTTTATTAAAGAGTTCAAACACCAGCCAGTAGAATTTAGGTTCCAGGGGATATTTGGGGAATGGCACATGGTAGCCATATATTCCATGTCTTTTAGGACTCCCCCATATATTCTCTTTTTTAAAAAAAATTGCAACTTCTTTTATTATAGGGGCAGTTATCAAATTCCCATTACACTTACTGAATAATGTGAAGTCTTTAAATAGTTTGGTCACAATATCACATAAATGTACTTGGTCTGAAAACTCATTGAACTTTGGAAGCCATCTTTTGAATGACCTGTCTCACTGAGAATCCACTATAACTTGATCTCTCTTTTCTTCTATCCATAAACTAGGTTTAAAAAACTTGCTCCTCCACCTCATGGAGCTATTATGAGGAATAACAAAGTAATACCTGCAAAGAGCTATGAGCATGTGATGACAGCATTAGCATTCAGGAAATGGTGAGCTCCACACACCACAGACAAGTGCTTCTCATCTCTGTTCTGAGAGCCCTGCCTTCCACCTGCCTCCCTCTGCCTCTCACTTCCTGATAATGCTCACTTCCTGCCCTCACACACCAGGCTCCCACCAGAATTTGAGTGAACGAGTATACAGCTTACTTCTATGTACGCATGTATGTGTTTACTTACTTCCTTAACTAGCTTTATTGAAGCATAATTCATATGAAATAAATGACATTAATATAAAGTATACAATTTCATAAGTTTTGACAAATACATATACCCTTAAAGCCAACGCCACAATCAAGATTAGGAATATACTTATCACCTCTTAAAGTACCTTATGCCCCTTTGAAATCTCTCTCCCCTCCCCCTCCTCCAGGCAACCATGAATTTGCTTTCTGTGACTATATATTGCTTTAAATTTTATAGCATTTTACATAAATAGAATTATACAATGTGGACCCTTTTTTGGTTTGTTTTTGACTAGCTTTTTGCACTCAGCATAATTATTTTGAGATTCGTCTGCGTTGCGTGTATGAATTAGATATCCTTTTGAGGACATCAAATAGAAGTTGGATTTGATTACAGTGGAGGAAGGAGTCACAAATACTGTTATAGTCAGAATAATGCAATGCGTTCTGGCTACAACCACCAGTGTTGCACAACTCATGTCATTCTCTGAAGCCAAGTAGAATTGGTACCAATAAACATGACCCTGCCCTAGCCGGTGTGGCTCATTTAGAGTGTCGGCCCTCATACCAAAGGGTCTCAGGTTTGGTTCCCAGTCTAGGGCAAGTACTTTGGTTGCAGGTTCGATTTCCAGCCCCGGTCAGGGTGTGGGCAGGAGGGAAACCAATAGATGTGTCTCTTTCATGTCAATCATTCTCTCTTCTCTCTCTCTTCTTCTCCCTCTCTCTTCCACTCTCTCTAAAAAGAAAAAAAAATCAATGGAAAAAATATCCTTGGGTGAGGATTTACAAAAAATAAATAATTAAATGAAGATGACACTTAGCCATCAAGAAAGGATTGTGTTATGGTTAGGATTCTGAATTTAGGAAGACATGAAAATGCAGACTATATTTGGTAGAAATTTCTTCCTAAAGAGCTAGAATTATGTTGAATTTTGAAGTCTAAGTAAGCCATCATAAGTGACCTGGAAGACTTGCCTCACCAGAATTCCCCAAGCGTTCTGAGCAGCCAAGGTTTAACTACACTTGCCTTGCAGCTCCCTCCTCCAGCCAGGAGATGAGGAACCTATCCCTTACTCATTGAATAAACTGGTTCTTTCAAAGGAAGGTGCTAAAGTCTGGGCTCCCTGGCCAGAACAGGTAGATGAAGGCAGGGCTTCCACAATATCTTTGCAAGCTTAATAGGGCGATAACGAGGAGAAAATGGCTTCATCTGCGTTTTTGCCCTCCTTCTTGCCAAGCTGGTTGGAATGAAAAAGATTGTAACTTTGGAAAACCTAGTCATAAAATAGGTTTTTCTAACATGGCTGTTTTTGGCAGGGATAGAGAGCCTAAAGGATCAAGTGCCTGCCAGTTTCAGCTTTGAGAATGGACCAATTAATTAGAAATGTGAGGAGTAGCAAAGGAGATACAACATACACTACTTGGATGGCCTGTTTTTGTGTTGCCTTATTGGTAAGGAAAACAGATTTAAAAGAAAGGAATCCAAAAGAAAACAAAAAGGCATTTGAAGTGTGAAAATGTCCTCTAGGCAGTAGCCTAACCAGATATAAAAGGTGAGGGAGAGACCCTTGAAAAATGGAGCTTTCCACTGGAAGCAGCAGGGGACCCTTATTAACATCAGCTTGCCATGGCTAATAATTCCACACTGGGCAGGGGGTTGGGCCAGATGATCTCTAAGGGCCCTTTCTCACTCTGAGATTCTAAGATTCTGATATTTATAGCACAATATTCAGAACCCATAAATTGACTGCTCTGGGACGGTGTACCTTATAATGTCTCTTTTATTTCATCAGTTTTCCCCCTGGATCTTGCCTCCTTCCCTCTGTTACCTCCTTGCCAATAGAGCAGGAAGAATGCATTCATAGATCCCTGCATAACATCTGGAGGATATGTGTTGGCCTCCAGCCCTGAACAGATGTTCTGGGACTGTTCCTTGGGCCCATACTTCACATGGAAATGTAACAATAACCACCTATAATGGCTCCCAGGTTCCTCCACCACCAAAACTAAACCTACAGCCCGGAATTCAGCAACTATTACCAACCGGCCTCCTTCTTGCCTCACGGTCCAAAGACATGGAGGTTCACAGCTGGTTGGTTCAGGTCCTTAAGTAAGTTGGCTGGCCAGGAATTATTTACTGAGCATTTTATAAGTGCTTATCTTTAGGTCAGGCATTAAGGAGGCTGAAAGAAGAGCAGAATATATCTATCTCCACACCCAGGATGTTTATAAAAGTATGCATACAGAAATGACTAGAGAAAGACATTTTTTAAAAATATGTTAGGTTGTGTGTGTCCAACAGTATAAGAGCTCAGAACAGGAATGAAGAAGGACTGGAGTAGTAAGGGGACCCTTTGGCTATGAGGGGCAGGTGAACTGAGCTTGAAAAATATGTGAACACATTGGGTTGGAGCACGGGAAGAAGGGGCAATCCAGTAAAGATACACATACAATGGGGCACAGGACTCTTTGCAGTCAGACCCATGCCAGTTATTGTTATTTTTGTAGGTACTGGTAGCCTTCAAAGTGCAAAATAGGAGAGGGCTATGGGTTTGTTTCCCTAACTTGCTTCCAGATTATAATCTATCAGGTAATCAGGCTTGCATGGACTACTCAACTCTGCCACACACATACAAGTCTATTAGCAGGCGGGTGTGAAAACAATCACACAAGCTGTGCTATAAACAACGCAGTCCTGTTCCTCTCTCCTTGTATAAAAACATGCACGGAAACAGATGCAGCACCATCCCCATGACAGGCTTCCGGTGACCTTCTCGGCTGGTAAGCAAAGACCTGTTTGGATTTCTAACCCCAGGGACGCCATTCCAAAGTGAAGAGAAAATTGCTCTTGCTAGATTCTTATACCTTATCTGTGCAAGGGCAAGACTGCCTGCAAAACAATGCAAAATATTCCACATTTCTAGCCATGAATGAAAAAAAAGTAGTTTGTAACATCCATTACTTTAATTAACAAGGCCACTGGTCATAACCAGGAATAAAGAAAGATAAAGACTGTAGTAGGTACCTCTGGGTTTAGGGTTTCTGATTAGAGTCTTTCAAATGCTAACTAACCACCTCTGGAGTGTATACTCCTGATGAAGGAACTACAAAAGTTAACCAATCACCTCTAGGGTGCAGATTAAAATTAAAACACATGCACACACACTAACACATATACACCTTCTGCTGTCTCAGCTAATGCATTTTGAAGCAAATTACAGGTAATATAAATAGATGGATGAAAAAGAACATGACATGGATTGCAGACAGGGAAGGACCATCAGCTAAGCCATAGACATCAAGAAGAAAGGAGAGACAGGTTGTGTAGGCAGGATTTTAGCAGATTGGTTATGGGTTGCAGTCTAGACAGAACAGGTTTGATGAGGTAGTCTATGCATAGGATGCCCATATATTTATCATCCAAAGGGGGTACTTTGGAGAGTAAAATAGGGCACCAAGAGTAATAACAACAGAACAATAGATGTAAACTGGTTCTGTCCCAGGCAAACTAAGACATATGGTCAAGCTAGCTATGGTCATTGAATTAAAGCATGGAGAAGACATGATGAGAGTTACATTCTATGGAGACTCGACCACCGGACACCTCTGCTCTGGCTCACCTGGGCACAGCAGTTTCCATTGGGTGACTTGGTAGTTTACAGGGACTATCTGGGAAGGAAACTTCCTCTCACTGATTAATGATCTCAGGTGTGTTCATCTGCAGCCAGGGTGGTGCCCTACCTTCTCAGAGCAGCATTTCTGCTACATGTTCTTCATGTCCAGGGCAACTGTATAGAACAGAACTACTGTGAAGAACTAAAATTGTCTGTGTTAACCAATTTTTTTTTATTGCTTAAAGTATTCCAAAGGGTATTACATATGTGTCCATTTCCCCCCCCGCCCTAGACAGTCCCCTAGCCTCCCCTATCCCCCAGTGTCTTATGTCCATTGGTTATGCTTATATGCATGCATATAAGTCCTTTGGTTGACCTCTTACCCCCCAACTTCCAGCCCCCCAACCCTCCCCGGCCTTGCAGCTGCAGTTTGACAATCTGTTTGAGGCAGCTCTGCCTCTGTATCTATTATTGTTCAAAAGTTTATAATGGTTTCTATTATCCATGAATGAGTGAGATCATGTGGTATTTTTCCTTCATCCACTGGCTTATTTCACTTAGCATAATGCTCTCCATTTCCATCCATGCCATTGCAAATGGTAAGAGTTCCTTCCTTTTGAGAGCAGCATAGTATTCCATCGTGTAGATGTACCACTGTTTTCTAATCCATTCATCTACTGATGGGCACTTAGGCTGTTTCCAGATCTTAGCTATGGTGAATTGTGCTGCTATGAACATAGGGGTGCATATATCCTTTCTGATTGGTG
>NW_006292687.1:424457-425970 GCF_000327345.1 Myotis davidii | reverse complement strand
ATGCATCAATTGATATGACCATGTGCTTTTTTTCTTTCAATTTGTTTATGTGATGTATCATGTTTATTGATTTGCGGATATTGTACCATCCTTGCATCCCTGGGATAAATCCTACTTGGTCATGGTGTATGATCTTCCTGATGTACTGCTGGATCCGATTTGCTAAGATTTTGTTGAGGATTTTGGCATCTATGTTCATGAGGGATATTGGTCTGTAATTCTCTTTCATTGTGTTGTCTTTACCTTAACCAATTTTTTTTAATGAATGCACTGAACAGTTGCTGGTGCTATGAGGTTAGGATGACCAGAAGAGGCTTTGCTGGATGAAGGAGGCTTAAGCTGAAATCTGCATGATAAGGAGGGAACCAGGGGAAGGAGGTAACAGGCACATCAGGGAGACCCCCTGAAAGGAGAGTTTTAATTTGAGAACAAAGGGGCACGTCCCATTTATATTTTGAGATCACTTTGGCTGAGATGTGAAGAACACTTTAGAGCAATCACAGTGAATGCAGAAAGCCTGAGAGGATATGATTACTAATGTCCTGTAGAAAGATGGTGTTTATTTGTACCCTGGTGTGATGATTAGGATGGAGAAAAGTAATTATTGAAGACATGCTTCAGAGGCAAACTGGGCAGGACCTGGTGATAAATGGAATACGGAAAGACAATGAAGAATCGATCCCAGTTTCAAAGGCCTTCCCATGGCAATGCATTCCAGTGACTGGTGATTGCCTGACACTCAAGCTTTGTCCTGGGGAGAAATAGAGAACTTCCAGGCCTACTTCTGGATATAGAACCAGTTCTAGAGCAGGAACCTCTCAATCTATCAACCTTCCTGAGCAGCCGAAGGCCATTCAATCAGCCCCTAATCACCTGTTCTTTGAGACCTGAGTCGCAAACCTTGCACCATAGACCCTGACCTGCAAGATTCCAATGACTTGCCAAATATGGCAGTAGCTGGGGGCCAGAAAACTGAGCACAGGACCTGGGTGGATGGATAGGAGCCAAATTGTAGGACAACTTTACCACTCCTACCCAGGCCATCCTATTGGGTTGTGCTTTTGTGCTACTTAAAACCTCTGTCTGTCTTTGATTCTGTTGCTTTTTCTCATAAGCAAACTCCTAACCCAACTCCAAATAAAGCCTCCCCCCACCTCAAAGCTACTATTTACTGCAGTTTATTTTATAACAGTCTCTCTTCTTGCTCTGAGAATCAACATTTGAAATGAGCCCCACAGGGCAGGTGGGTGTTTTTTTTTTCCATTTGGGACTACATTCTGGTTATGTTGGCTCAGGTGGCCCAAAAGGAATCAGTAACCCTAGGGCCGTGGTCGGCAAACCACGGTTCGCGAGCCACATGAGGCTCTTTGGACACTTGAGTGTGGCTCTTCCACAAAATACCACGTGCTGTGCATGGGCCACGAAGTTTCAATCGCACTGTATGTGCGTGCCCGCACGTGGTATTTTGTGCAAGGGCCCCACTCAAGAGGCCAAAGAGCCGCATGTGGCTCCC
>NW_006292687.1:416640-423610 GCF_000327345.1 Myotis davidii | reverse complement strand
TAAAGTGTTAAGTCACCTTCGCACTGTACGTGCGTGCCTGCACGTGTTATTTGGTGGAAGAGCCACACTCAAGATGTGGCTTGCGAGCTGTGGTTTGCCAAGCCGCCGTTTGCCGACCACTGCCCTAGGGGGTCAGGGTGCTGTGATGATGTTCCTGTTTTGATCCAAACACTCCCACAGCAGTTCCTGTATCTCTCATGTCACCTTACTGTTCTGTCTCCAGTGACCCTCACTCTGTTGCTGTGCCACGTGGAGAGTTTGCAGTGCAGAGCGGGAGAACACCATTCAGCGTTGCCCCCATCCAATTAAAATGTTTTACTATCTTTCCTTTTGATCTCACCTTTGTAATTGGATTCCCAGTTTTGCAATTTTCATGGCAGCAAAGGGAGGGGGGAAATGATAGCAAGTATCTGATAAAAAATAAAATGCTATGATTTAATTTCTGCTGAAAGGATTCTCTCTCCCCTTTATGAGGCTTTTGAAAGGGTTCCCAAGTCCCCGACCCAGTTAAATTGTGGCCCTGTAATTCCTTCTGGGTATTCAAAGGGTCTTAGAAATTCCAGGTACCATGAGATCAGAAAATTGTAAAATCACTGTCTGTAAAAACTGCATGGATGATTGGGAAGGGACAATTTGTTAGGCGGCGGCAAGACTAGATGTGTGTGACAATATCTGATTATATGAGACCTCAGGCACACTGAAACTTTAGTCAGTGGGATGGGCAAAGGGGTGCTCTATAAGGCTGTGTTCTCCTAAGAAAACAAACATTCATGATAAAACTTGCATGTGGAAGCAGCTACAATGTGCTGGCCCCAGTAAGTTTCATAAGCTGTAATTTTCCAATTTTGTTCTTAGGATGGAAAGGGTCTATGTGAAAACCTTCTGTGTAACTCTCTGGTCAAAATTTGTCACTGTCTTTGTTACTATTATTGTCACTATTACTAATACTATGCTCCATCGTACCTGGCAGAGTCTCCTCGGATATTCTTTACTGAATAAACGTGCACTGATCAATTCATTGAAATATTACTTAACCCCTGTGCACTCTCTGACACCAACCAGCTGTCCAACAATTCCATTCAATTTGATTCTGACACTAACTACTCAGAGTTAGCACAGACTTCACAAGTTAAGGGCTCAGTCCCACAAGACTGCCCCCACTTCAGATGTCAGCCCCAAGTCCTGGGCATCCCCAAGCACATCTGGCAGACTGCAAATCTGGGGCTTACCACAACACCCTCAGTCTTGATAATTCACTAGAACAACTTACAAAACTCAGGAAAGGTCTATATTTACAATCACAAGTTTATTATAAAAAATACACGTGAACAGTCAGATGAAGAGCTACATAGGGTGAGATCCAGAAGAGCCCTGACAGCAGATATTTTGAGTGTGAGGGGAAAGAGACAAATCCCAGAAATGCTGTCTGAAGGATAGGTCCAGTAAGTGTTTTCAGTTTGTGAAAACCCAGAGAGATTGAGAAATAGAGAAAGTTGTCTGGCCAGGAAGTGAATGTCATGAAAATAACCCCAAAGAAACACAGTGTGTCTGGTCTTTGTTTATTCCTACAAAGAAGAGTAGAATTGGTTCTTGCATTTATTCATTCACTTAAAATACATTATTGAAAAACCACCCTACGCCTTGTGCATTCGTTGGACAGGTGTTTAGTAGCTCACATCTTCTGTTCCTTTGCATTCAGACTAGTTGTGTGGCTCTATCTTCCTTTTACATGGCTAGTCCGAGGATAGGATTAGCTCTTGACTTTGAATTCTGTAGGAATTTACTGAAATGCTAGTGTCTGATATTTTGATTTGCATCAGGTTCCTGCTGGCCTCCAGTAGTGGCGATGAACCTATTGTTGACTCAAAAGAAAAGGTCAGACTTACAATGTGATCCATGCTGGATTAAGATAGTTTATAATGATTTTCACTATGTTCTGCCCAATTTCTCTATGCTTTCTTGTTTTTAAAAGGTGCTGCATGTTCCCTGTCCACTTAAACATAGATCATATTTAGAAGGACTATCGGTTCACTGTGAAGTTTTGCTTGATCAAAAACATATGACTCAGAATAGGAATGATATCAAATGGGAAAAAGGCCACATAGTGGGGAGTGCATAGATAGGTTCCAAAGACAATCTATTATACTTGTAGCCACATGAGAACTTTGCAGAATAGCAAAAATGGCATATTGGGCCCATTGGCCATTTGTGGGATTAGAAACTGATTCTGTTGTTTTAAGAAGTTGTTAACAATTTCCCCTTTTCCCTGTTCTGTGTTGTGATTGGCTGGCCATGTTCCAACCTTCTCCTAGGAATGGATGGAAATATATCAATGGGCCTCCTGGGCGGTAGACTAGCACATCCATTCCAGAGCACCACAAAGGTCAAGCAGAAACAGGCAGCAACAGTCGCCTGCGGATTGCACTGGGCATTTTGATTCTGACACATTATGTCGTGAATGCAGTGAGAATGGGGAGACTGTGCAACCTCCCTTGGTTATAGCACTTTCCTCTCCTGGGCATTTTCCCCAAATGTTTCCCTTGAATTATCCAAGGTGCTGTCATCTCTAGATTGTAAAAAATTAAAAGGCAAGAAGTGGAACATAGAGGAAGATTAAGAGAACTAACTAGGCATAACTTACCTAAATGAAAATGCCAGGGGACCTCAAAGCCGTCTCTAAGAATTTTCTGTGTCCAGGTAACTTGACAAAAGGCAACATTTAAAATCCATTAATGACAGGACACAATGACTGCTTAATGTAATATAAGAAGTCAGAATTAGTCAAGAGAAGCAATATTATCAACTGGGTATTAAGCATCTACTATGTGTCTACCCCTATACTGGACACCTAAAAAAGATTGAAGACAAAAGCAAAACAAATTACAGCACTCACCCTAAAGGACAGCAGAGCTAAAAAGACAAAACACATACCAGGGCACTGAGTCCAGCTAGTGGGCAATCTGCTAAGAGAGTTCAAGTTTTGAGGCAGAGAGAAAGCCCTATTACCTGAGATGGCCAAATAGAGAAATGTAAGAATGGACTTAAGGGTATTTTCTCCAAAGCAAATAAATGTTGCTAAAACCGACCTGGAACAAACCCCAGAATCATGATGTTGCTATTTATGATTTGTTGGATTCCTACGAACACCCCCATGACTCAAATAGGGTTGATTATAAAATGAACACACTCAGAGCTCAAGGTCATAGGGAGAACACGTTCATCACTGTGAGGGAAATTCCTCAGGAAGAGGCCGAAGTTCAGTCTCCTAATGGCAGAACCTGCACAGCTTTGTGTGCTTGATAATTAGGAAGCGCAGTTTATTTCTGAATATCTGGGCCACAATCGATAGTGGGAGCATGAGGGGTATGGGGCCGGACTGGTTTATGTGACGGGTCACCCATTAGGTACCTAATTGATGTGGCTTCTTGGGATGTGGCAATGCTGCGGACGCACACCGCTTTCCTATTACTAGGCTTAATGGTTCATCTTGATTTCTGCCTCACTCTTAGCACTGTGTTATTTAAATAAGACCCTATTAGGAGATTTATTTATTACAAGGAAGAGATTTATCCAGAAAAAATAATCTACTGAGACACAGCAGTTCGCTTTTCAGAGGTGCCATAATAAAGGAGACAATAGCAATATTTTTACTGTTTAGGTCGATACAATTATAGGATGGGAGAAAGCAAGAAGCAAAAAATATAAATTTCACACTCAGTGACCTAGTAATTTGTCAGTCATTTTCTGCATTAAGCTTAATGCATCCTCAGGGACTGGGGCAGACAATACCAGAGAAATAGCACTCTTGGCCTGGCCACATTCTAAATCCCACACGTCTCATCCTTAATTCTCTTTCCTTCTTGATCTTTTCCTTTATGTCTTTAATTGCCTTTGTCTTCTCAGTTTCTATGGCTTTCTGATGAGAGTTGCATTTAGTCTTTTATTCTGATTCCAATTGCTGGAAAAAAATAATCTCTTTACCTACCAAATGAATGTTTTGTATTTATCTATGGGGTGGGGGGGGGCACCTAATATGGGATGGTAGAAAAATCTTGAAAATGATCAATTTAACTTTGCCAGCCATGGGAAAAGAAGGAAATCTTATTCTTCCTGGTTTTCCACCCAAATAACTTCCATTTTTTCCATAATAGCCTTTCTCCACTTATGTACTTTTCATTCAGTAAAGAATGCCCACTGTGTTTCCAGACAAGTTTAGGGTTTGAGAAATAGATAAAGAGGGAGAGGGAAATTGTTTGCTCCAGGAGCTTGTGCTTTATATGAGGAGATGAGACGTGCATGGAACACAGGACCATGGAGGATACTGTGGGAGTAGGATAGGACTGCAGATGTGAGAAAGGGAGCAGGTATAACAACTGTATCCAGATACCAGAAGGACTGTGATAAGGAAGGAGGAAGTGATGTACTGTGGGGGCTCTGAGGAACCTGGATGGAATCAAAGCATGGTATCATCAGGCAGACAGATGTTAAGTCAACTGAAGCAAAACTTCTCAATCCATGAAACAGAGTCATCTGCCCAAAGAAAATGATATCTATGAGAAGCTCATGGACGGAGCTGTGGTGGGGGAGCTGCTGCACTGGATAGGGCATAAGACTGGCCCATTCAAGCCCCAATTTTCTGATGTGACAGATACGTGCTTTAGGACTCTGTGGAAGGTACACATTTGTGAGGGCTTTAGTCACAAGGAAAGACTTCAAAGAAAAGGTAAACACTAAATTAGGCCCTGTTTAAGACCTGAGCTGGCTGTGAAGACATAGAGAAGATATTTATTTCTAGAGAAGGAGCAAAACACACATTCAGCTTGCACACACATACCCATTATATCTTATAATTCTCTCTCTCTCTCTCTCTCTCTCTCTCTCTCTTTCTCTCTCTTTCTGTATCAAATTTTAGTTGATGAGTTTATTTTTTCTTACTTTGCCCTTTTTATTATTTCTATTTTCCGTCTTCCAAAATAGCTTACTGAAGACGTAGGTCCTGAAGCTAAGTGCTACAGACACAGTGATGTGCAAACAGATTGAGTTTACAATCAATCAGGGGAGAGGACATTAGCCAACTAATATCTCATGTATATTTACAAATGACACTGAAGGAACATACAGGGAATGATGAAAGCAGGTAGGGGAGAGCCTATTTTAGGCTGTATTTGAGACAAAACAGGTATTCCTAAGGAGAGAGATAGTTGAGCTGAGATACAAAAAGATTTCCTTCTTTTCCCATGGCTGGCAAAGGTTGAGGGATGTTAACAAGGTGAAAGGCGGTGGCAGTAAAGAGGGTCAAGAGGTGGGAGAAGAGAAATAATTTATATCAGGAAGAGGAAATAACATGAAAACAGTTGGAATGGCTACATACATAAGGAATTAATTCTGGGGAACATCAACATGGTATGCATCTTCAATGGTAGAAAATAGTTGAATTGCATTCATGATTAGTAAGTCTAATCATGAGATTAGATAATACAGGGAGGGAATGGGAGTAAACTGATGTAGCAACCTTAAATTTCTGTAAATAGTACAGTACTGATTTCATACAGTTCTTTGGCAATCTGGGAAAAATAGCATTCATTTTATAGGTCAATTGTATTACAGAAAATATTTATGATTAGGGTTTATGAGACCTGTTTTAGCACAGTTTCTCCTGCAGGTCCAGGCAGATTTACAGATTAAAATTACAATAATCTCATAATTATCCACACATATATTATTCCTAATGACCTGGACCCATGAATGGTTTTCCTTTCTACCACATTATTAAGCTATAACAGGACAGGAAGCAAAACACATACTAAGTGGGAGGAATATTCGGGCTGAGGACCAAAAATATGGACATATTTCAGAGTCTAAGTGTGGTAGGCAGGCATGAAGGCTGTGACTCATGGTTTTCTTCCTACTACCTTCCAATACTAAATATAGGCTCCCTAGTTTACCTATTCTTTGGAATTAGTCAACCTATGGCTACTTAGGCTGGCTTTATTCTGATTTCTTAGAGATTATGTTAAATCGACAGATTAAGGAGTGTTAATTGTTTTCTCCTTTCTGCAATTAAAATATTTTTAATAAGATGAATGGGGACTCTTCCAAGAAAGGCATAATGTGTGGAGATGATGGGAATTATTTGTGCTCAATTGGTCTCCTTTCATTTTGAGAAAATGCAAAACTCTTAGCTTTATCTCTAAAATATTGAAGATCCTTGAGATAAATTGTTTTGAGAGGGTAGGGTTGAGATAAGCTATAAAGTGAATGAATAATTGTTCTCTTTAACATCAATACTAAGTAAATATAAAGACAAATTGTCTATGCTATAACTAGTAGAGATTGCTGACTCAAGCTTATCTAAGCTATTGATGTTCTCTGGCTCACCAAACCAACTTGTTAGTATTCTATTTACCTAATTAATAGGCTTCAAGAATCCCCAGTGAATCCATCAGCCATGCTTTTAGATATTGGGAGCAGGCTGATTTCGGAAGAACCTTTGGAAATAGTCAAGGCCTCAATAGGTTGGCTTCTGAACTATTACTGGTAGCAAAGGTAGCTGTGATTCATCCTTCCACTCGCCACTTCAACCCTTCTTGAATAATGTCAGTTAAGGGGCCAATGCTAGAGAGAAGCCATGTCAAAGAGAGTGGTGACTTGAAGTTCTTGGTTCAGTGAAGCAGACAAACATGTACCTGGCTCTCCTCTCCTTCATCCTGTCCTTCCTCCCCAGCTATAATCATAGAAGTGAGGTGCCCAGAGGAGAATAATGCTCCCAGGGCTCACATTCTCAGGAGTTTGAGAAAGAGATGGGCTCGGTGGGCTGATGGGACTCCTGGAGAGAAAGCTAGTTTCCTAGCTGGTGGAAGGCTTGGACCCTGCCTCATCTCAGGAGACTTCTAGAAAGCCTCCAGCTCTCAGACACGAGCCTTTTGGTAACCATAACTCTCTCTTTCTCCTTTCTCTCTCTCTGTCTCCC
>NW_006292687.1:403991-416238 GCF_000327345.1 Myotis davidii | reverse complement strand
CACTCACACACACACACACAAGTCTCTTTGGAGATACAGAAAAGTTTGTGAATCAGTGCAGATGAGCAGGGACATGTACTTTCCCAATCAAGGTAATTGATTGTACATGTCTTCAGTTTAAGAAAAATAAACTCTCTGAAAGAGAGAGAGGGAGAAAGAGAGAAAGAGAGTGAGAGCGCTTTGTCTATCCTTTGTCTTAATAAAGTTCCAAAATGGAGATTCCACAATAAATTCTCCAAAACTTTGGCATAGGGACTGAGTTGCAGTAAACAGGATGCTTCAGAAATGGAGGAAACACTAGCACTGAGCTTTGTCTTCTGACTATGACCTTGCTGCTCCTACAGGCCACTCCTGTGGGGCTGCTCCTCCTGGAAGCCGTGCCTGCTTGGCTCCAGATGAAGCTCTATGAAGTGGGGATATGGGAAGGATCCTCAGGGCCCCAAAGACCCACCAGCGGAACATAATATAGTCATAAATCGTGACTTGGTTCAAGTAACCTCCTTCCCCATAAATACGTGTGTGATGTGTGACCAAGATGACACAACAGAGAGGAAGCAGTATATATTTTGAACACTGGATCCAAACCTCTAACACTTCTAGTTAAATGGCCTTCTGCAAGTCAATAAACATTTGAAAAATGGACACAGGATACCGACACCTGCCACCTAGAATTTGGAGAGACTCAGATGAGATAATGTGCTGATGTCACTTTACAGTGTCTTAAATCTAGCAGGCATTCACAATATGTCTTTAAATATGATGATCTGTCTGTGATCCCTCCCAATTTCTCAGCCAGTTGTTTGTATTACTCTTGAGTCCACTGGATCTTTCTGCACATGGATGATCACAGTTGATCTATGGAAAAGTGATGTTTGAGCTGAAAGGGAAGCATTTGGATAGAGATTCAGACCAGGATTTCGGGGCATAAGCTAAATGAAGGCCTTTGAATAGGGCAACTTGGTGCTTAAATGGAAGAGTGGGCAGAGGTGGAAGATAAGCTGGGAAGATAGGTCACCATCAGCTTGTGAATTAGAGATAAGAGGCAGTAGGCCCCCACTTCTAGCATACCAAAGCGTCTCCCTGGGGCAATGGCTCTGGCTCTACTTCCTCCTCTTTTCCTGCCCAGCTGCACTGGCCAGTTAATGTCTAATCCTTTGGTACAGGTACCTGCAGGGCAGGAGGCTTCAGAGCCTTGGCCCTGCTTCTCTGGGAGGAGATAAGGAGCAGACCTCCTGGACAGGCCTGGGCTGCATACCTTGGTGCCCTCAGCTCTCCAGGGTGCACCTCTGTGATCAGGTGTTTATTTCCAGGTGTTTGCCTGAAGGGAGGTTATGAAAAATCAACACCAATCAGGGCAGTTTCCTTGGAAGCTGAAATTATCTCGCAGGCATCTCAGAGCAGGTGCAGGGCTATTTTGGGCCAGCAATCACTGTGTGCAGAGGAGGGAGCATCGCCTCTCCTCTCAAGAAGGCAGCAGCCTAGAGAGAGCCAATTACAGCGAGCTGCTTCCAGCTCCTTATGTCTACGACGCTGAATGCAGCAGTGTCCTGGCGTGGATTTCTGCTGCCCGATCCCCAGTGAGGGCTTCTCTCCAATTGATGATAAGCTGGTCTGAAAAAGAGCTTCTCTCACCTCCATATGAAGTTCACATCTCTATGCCTGGAATTCAAGACCCCCTTGTCTCCAAATTCACATGCAAACTCCACTCAACATCTTTGCCCAGCTTCCTCTCATGCTCTTTGCCAACCCACTCCCTGCACTCCCATTAGGAAATGTCTGCATTTTATCCCAGATATGTTGAACTTGCCTCTGGATTTCTGTCCAAGCTAGTTTCCACCTCCTCCCTTCCCAGTTAACCCTCCTCTACTTGATTCTTCATATCTCCAGATACCGCTTCTCCACCAAAGCGTTCTTCCTCTCCTGATGGCCACCCCAGCCCCACAGAGATCTCTCTTCTTCTATCCTGTTGGGACCACAAAACCCAGGGGTGCATCTCTGCCCACTCTTCTGTTGGCAATGGTGGCTTCCTGGGTCTATTATACACCCGCCTGAAAAAAAAACACCAGAAAGTGACTCAGGGATCTTCTATTTTATTTTTTTTGCCCCCTCCCCACCACCACTATCTAAGACTAAAGTCTAGGCACTAAAATACTTACCAATTCAATTCCTATCTCCCCTAATTTGTATATCTTCTGCAGAGCCTAGCTCATCTCTCTTTGCCTCTCAAAATTTCCTCTAGCCATTCAAATCATCGATGCTGATTATATTCATAGGTAACATCTCAGAGTTTAGGAATTGACTATTTTCTAAAAGCTTCCAGCAGATTTGTCTTGGGTGTCCAAACAGTCTACGTCTGAGGACAGGGGCCATGTCTTATGTGCACTTTCTTGTACCTCATATCCCCCCACCATCTGCCACTAACATAGAAATTGATTTCCAAGGAAGGGAAACACTTGCATGGTAAATTGATTTATTAAAATACATACCCACTGTTCTTGTCTTTTAGAAGCCAACAATCTAAACATGTGCCACAGAAAGAAAGGGAAAACTCAAGTAAGAACAGAAAGTGTCTAAAAATATCAGGGTTCTGTACAGAAAAGGGAAGTTTTATAGTTAATGTTGAAAATTTGTCCAATGCAGATCTCTCTTCCTCTCTTCCTCTCTCACTCTCTCTCATTTCCTGCCACCCCGAATTTCTTTACTTCTTTTCTCTATTCACTTCTTCTCTTCAATATTTAAACTCAAAGAATTCAAAACAGCAAGAACCCATGCCCACTGCTGCTTGTTCTCTTTGCCTGCACTGGGTGGCCCATCGCGTCTCTCTGTCTGATCACTCAGGTGAAAGTCCTCTGTCCTCTGGTCGCACTTTGTTTCCTCCTGATGCAGCTCCAATGAGTTGTCCTGGGCTTCTGTCCTTGTGTGTGTAATTTCCATCCTTATTAGAGTAGAGACCCCCTAATAGAAGAGACGGCTCATTCACCCCAATAGCCACAGACCATGGTGCAGTGTGTTTGGTATAAGCAGGTGGCTTTTTGCTAAAGGAGTGAGTGAACTATTATTTGAAACCATGATTCTGTCCAGGCCTCAAAAACCACAGCTCTCTGCACCCTTCACCAGGGCTGCCCTGCCTCTCCTGGCTTCACAGTGTGGGGTTCTTTGAAGGATTCTGTCTGAAAAAAAGTCTTCCAGTAAGTGAAAAAAAAAAAAGACAAACCACCACCAGATACAACAAAGTCTCCTAATCACTGCTCCATGGAACAAAATGCCCCCTGTTCATCGCCACCTTCTTCTCGGAAGACCCCTTGACTGCTGTCCCCAGAACTGCATTAGATCCCTGACCTCTGGGAGAGTTTGGGAGACATGACTCCATGGACCAGTTGAACAGCGGAAAGTGGTCCTTCCTCCATGCTCCCATTCAGGATCCTCCAGTGCCCTAATGCCCTCCCAAACCTTCTCATGATGCTCTTTATTACCAGGAGTGCATCTGAGTTTGGGAGTGAGCAAGGTTCTTACAGAGCATCCAGACCAACTCCTTGGTCTTAGTGATGAAGAAATGCACATGAATTACAGACACCCTGACTTGCCCACAGTCACACAGTTAGATTGTGGCTGGAGAGACTCATTCTCCTTGGGGTCTTTGTATTTAACACATTTAAAATATGAGAGAGAGAGAGAGAGAGAGAGAGAGAGAGAGAGAGAGAGAGAGAGAGAGAGAAATCGAGATTGGGGCATCAGCCACTTCCAGGTGGGGCTGTATTCTGTCCAAAGCAGAGAGAGCAGGGTTCGCCTCAAGTCACACTCAGCTGCTGGACCAGCATCACCCACTCTGCCTATGAGTAAAGCCTGCACTGCAGAAACATGTTCTTCCCTAAAAACTTCTAATAGTTTTATCCAAACAAGAGTGGCTTTGAACTCCCAAATGAATATTGAACTCCCACCTTCCTCAGTTTCCCTGTCTGGAGCATGTGCTAGATGGGCTGTGCTGGAGCTGCCTCCCCCCTCCCAACCCACCCTCACCCCATCCCTAGGGACACAGCTGCTATGGGGACCGGAGCTCTCTGTGTGGCACCAGCCTGACAGCGTCCATGTGAACGGAATCCACCCAGGCTGGCATTCTTCTGCAGTGCACACCCGTCCCTGCCTCCCCCGCCTGCCCCTTTTCCCCTGAAACCGCCTCCCCAATCCAGCGGGTTGTATTTCCCACCCCCGGTTCACAGCTCCATTGTTTTATACACTCCCTCCAAAATACCTTGAATAGTCCTTTTTTTTATCGCTCCCATTTTCTGAAAACTCCAGCTGCTCCTCTGAAACCATCCAAATCTAATTAACCGCATAAGCTGGCGTAGGGGAGAGTGGCTCATTTTCGGGTCCTTAGCATACCCATTCAGGCCTTCTTTCAATATGGGCACAAAACCAGGAATGTCTAATAATTGTATCTATGGGCCTGGCCGGGGGGGGGGAGGAAAGAAAAAGGAAGAAAGAAAGCTGCTAATAAGTAGGTCTGTGAAAGGAGGGAGATCAGCACCTCACATGAACTTGGCAGCCCGGCTCCCAGGAACTTGGAGACAATGCCACTGGGGGATCTAAAAAGCTTAGCCTCCTGACTCAAATCTCGTGAGAACGCACTCTGGCTGTGAATAGAGATCCGAGTCTCAGCTCTAAATTGTCCCGGCTCAGACTCATTGAAATGTCTTCTCACAGAATTAGAAAGGAGGAGGGCCAGGAAAGTTTGCGGAATATTAATGAGGCTGCGCTCGAAGTGAAGAAGGAGAAACACAGAGGTTTATTCCTGAATGCCGCGGATTAAGACAAAAGGAGCATGTTGGGTCTTTGCCAGGTGGCCCAGACGAGGAGCCCTGTCCCTTGGGGAACTATTGGGGCTGGAAGCTTCCCGGAGTGTCATGATAGGGATGGGGCCCTTGGGAAGTCACCCCCCAGTCCTCACTGCTTCTTTAACAGATGGTTCAGTGTGCTCCCCTCTGCCCAGGCTCCCTGAGTCCCTCTTGCTGCTTTTCCATGATGCCCCCCGTCCCCGCTTCACCACAGCAATGCAGTCCCTGCACTTTGCCAAGAGAAGCTATATATAAATAAATACCCCATTTTTCCAGAGCCTTTCAAATCCCAGCACTTCCTTAAAGCCTTCTGAGCCCTCACCTTAGTCTTCTCTCCCTGGCCTCCTCCTCTCCTCTGTGGTGCTCTAGCTCTCTGAGCCACTCTCGTAATGGTCAGCCCTGGCCTCCTAGCACAGTTAGGACATTTTATTTCCTGCTCTAGGTGGCTGATTCTGAGGGTTTGGGACTGCATCCTATGCTCTGGTATTCCTCACAATTCCTTAAGCTTACGAGGTCATTAATAAACATTGTTTGACTAGACACATTGCCAAGCTAGCCTGGAATAGAGGTTTGCTAACTCTTACAATAACCCCAAATTTCACAAACCTGTGCTTAAAAGCTCTTCCATGTAGCTGGTCGGTTTGCTTATTTTGATCATTGTGGGGCAACATTGTAAGAAGAACAGGGACTTGCTGTTGTGTAGTAATGGTATGTTGAAGGTGGGCACATTATAATGAAAATTCATTTACGCATGAACATGTAGCTATGTTATATATGGTGTGTGTATACAGAGGCATATATATCCATACATATATGGCATGATAGTGTTATATATGGTGTGTGTATACAGAGGCATATATACATATATGGCATGATAGTATATGTATTTATAATAGCACAACTAAAGCAAAAGAGAAAAAGTTTCTTCTGAAAAGCAGTCAATAGTCTCTTATTATAAAGAAAAAGGTTTTTAAAGGAGCATAGATGGGCCAATGCACAGTTTTTGAATAGCACTTGGCATCTAACAAGCACGAGATGCTTTGTTCATTTTTATTATCATTGTTGTCTCAAGTCCTTTTTCCAGGAGTGGGAATGGGTTGTCACTCATGAATAGGAATTCACTCACGGGGCCTCACCAGCAAGCTCTTATTGGAAAGAACTACAGCACCTTCTCTGGTCACAGCTCTGCGCTTGGTGACAGTGAGCTGAGCCCAGTTGTAGCCCCCACATGTAAAGAGTGACAGACCAGGGACAAAGTGAATCACAAGCTATTTTCAAGCCATAAAAACCTCTTGGAATGAAATCACAGGTGGGCAAATAAGTCAAGGGGACCCTTTCCTGACAAATGAGCTTAGAGGTCCTCTCTCCTTCCTCCCCTCTCCGCCCTCTCCCCTTCCCACCCCTCAAAACCCTGCAGCCCCAGCGGGACTCAAGGCCTTTCTGAGCTCCCAGATGAGAGGGACACTGTACTTTCCTCCAATGTCCCAGCTTTACAGAGTTAGAGCTAGAAATTCAGGGTGCAGGCCCCAATGCTGCCTCTTTCTAGCTGTGCAGCCTTGTGAATTCATTCCCCTAGAGCAGTGGTTCTCAACCTTCTGGCCCTTTAAATACAGTTGCTCATGTTGTGACCCAACCATAAAATTATTTTCGTTGCTACTTCAGAACTGTAATGCTGCTCCTGTTATGAGTCGTAATGTAAATATCTGATATGCAGGATGGTCTTAGGCGACCCCTGTGAAAGGGTCGTTCGACCGCCAAAGGGGTCGCGACCCACAGGTTGAGAACCTCTGCCCTAGAGTAACCTTATAATCATGTCTTGAAAATAGTCATTAGAGGTACCTCTCACTTTATGTACAAAACAGTGTACATCCCTGCTCCTGTGGAGCTTGGGGAACCCCAAACACAAAGCGCTCACATAATATGACTTCTTGGTCTTGGCAGCCTTCTTTGCTACTCTTATTATGTAAAGAAGAAACAAAGGATTAGAGACATTTAGTCTTGTGCCCAGTGTCACAGAAGTCCCAGGTCACCTCTAGCTCTTACCTCAGTGTCCTTCCCCCTGCCTCATTTGGGTGACATTCATGGTTATGATCACAGACTCTAGAGCCAGAGGATGGGCTCAAATCACAGCTCTACCACCTGGCTTATAATAAACCCTATATGTGTTATCTTTACTATTGTTATTATCCGACCGCCAAAGGGGTCCTTTACTATTGTTATTATCTTTACTATTGTTATTTTTGATTGTTTTTCCAGGACTATAAATGGGCACTCTTTTGTACACTCAGCACATATAAATTGTCCAATTAGGGTTGCAACTGGGGCAAGATTATCCCATAAGTCAGCGATTTTCAACCCCTGTGCTGCAGCAGGCACGCTGGTGTGCCACAGAATTTTTAAAACATAAAATACCTGTCTGTTTAGTCAGGGGCACTGACCTCTTTTCCCTTAGGTTGTTAAATAAAATTAAAAAAAATTACAACAGCCAATACAACAACAGCTGTCTGGTGTGAATGACTCAAAATCATACCTATTTTTTTTTGTCAGCTTGGCAAAAAATGTATTTTTTTATGTGCCTCAGAATTTTGATAATTAGTATATATGTGCCAGGAGATGAAAAGGGTTGAAAATCACTGCCATGAGCAGACAAAATGCATATACCCAAGCAAAACAAAGGATAAAAAATAAATCCAACTTCAATAAACATTGAATAGACACCTGGCTAATCCAAGCTGAGCTTAGAATTCAGGTCTCCTAACTCTTTAACTCAAATTTCTACTGTACTGTGTTTAAAGGCTCTTCCCTATGGCTACTTATCAAAATAAGTAAACCAACAAAAACTTAGTTTTTTAACCAGAAAACTCCCCCAGCAGGAGTAGAATGAGCATAACTATATGTTTTAGTGTTTTCTTTCCAAAGTTAAGAGGGTGCCTGGAGGAAAGAACAGAGCACAGCTGCCTCCCCCATTAGGAGTCTGAACCAGCCCCTCGCTCCCTCAGCCAAGTTCCTTTGGCTTCTTGCATTCACTAACCACAGCGGTCACCACTTTCGCACCATCCTGTCTGGGCTTTGTCCTGTGCTTCCCCCTGGGGCCTCCTTCCTAGCCTCCCTCCACACTTTGGTCTCCTGTCTCCTTCCCAGCACATGCTGGCAGAATTAGCCACAGAAAAGGTTTGTGATGGGGCCAGACTGTGAGCTCTGTCCAGCCAGTTGCTACCAGGTGGAGAAGCCACTTATAACAATCATAGGGACAAAGGGACTAATGTAGCTCATGTTGAGGACTCCTTTGTCACCACTCCCATCTACATACAGCAAAGACAGTCTGAAATATGCAAAGTGGATCACAGCAAACTGTGAGCTAGAGAGTGGTCTATCATTTTCTACCTTCCTCCCCTGGATCCTCCTTATTTCTTAGGTGCTTTCCTGTCTCTCATCACCCAGAAGCTGACCACTAGCTGTCCTCTGGCCGCCCAGGGTAACTACTTGCAGCCTGCTGCCCGGGACATACTTCTACCCACCAGGACCTGAGATAGATCTCTGTCTCTGCTTCCCCACCTCCCATGTACCTGGTGTGTGTCAGTCATTGTGGAGAGAAAGGACTCAGCTGAATCTGCTGGAGCACATATTGATGCAAAAGCATGTGTGGCTGCTGATAGATTCCATCTGCTTCATCTGAATAGTCTGTGTACTTAGGAATGGAACAGAGTTTATAGGCAAAGATAGAATGTCAGGCCAAGTACCTGGCCAGTGGGAGAGCAGTTTAAGGACAAAGACTGGGACTTGCTGGTATCTTTTCATACCACACAGCATGCTGAGCCCCTGCATGAGGAGTGGAGTAAAATTGTCAGCATCACAGTTCCATTTGGCTGAGGGGCAGGAACCAGTGATCCAGCAGCATGTCAACAAGAAAAGTATTTCCTCAACTGGATATTTTCAGTTGTGTGTGTGTGTGTGTTTAAGAGTTTGGATTTGTAGCTTTTGGATTTCTAGTTTGAAATGAGAGGAATGTTAGAACTATGAGGGACTTGAGAGATGTTATCATCTACCCTCCTCCTTTTACAGATGTAAAAACAACACCTAGGAAGGGTTAATGGCTTGACCAAGGTCCCAAGGTTACATGGTGGCCTATGTGTTTAGGAAAAACTACCAAGACTTCACAAAGTTTTCCTATAGGTTATGGGAAGAAAGGTCTCTTGCCACAATATATTTTTCTCTTTGATTTGGGAGTTTTCAGAAACCAGCCAAATCTGTAATCCTCAAGAACAAATGAAATCTGCATGTAAGGAATTACCATCTTTGGCGACATCTTTCATCCCATTGATCGCCAGGGTTGATGTGACGGATCTGGTTGGCTAAATGAGTGTCCCTTTCCTCCCTCACTGCTCCATGTGCATTCTCCCAAAGATGTGTGCTTGGTCAAAGGGGAAAACCTTCCCTGATAGAAGAGAGGACTGTTGTTCGGTCAAGGGTATAGGAGTAGCCTTGCTCCCCTGCTAGAACCTCCAAGCAAGCTCTTGAGGTCCATTTGTAGAAAAACATGGGGTAGCCAAGCTTCTAAGACTCCAGACACATCCAAATGAGGTGCTGCATGTGTTGGTCTGTCTTAAAAATTTTAATTAAAAAAATGTTTTAAAAGTTAAAAAAAGGAAAGAATTACCATCTTACTATTTCAAAAAATTACCATCTTACTACTATTGACAAATTGACCAATCAGGGAGCAAGCAGACTGAAACTTCATGTTTACCTGTGGTTTGATCTTTTAGTGATATGTGACCTTACCAAGGTCATTCTCCCAGTGCAGTGCTGAGCTGGCCATCTTTCCCCAATTCAATTTCAGTAACTTCACATTGGTAGCTTGCAAATAAGAGCTAAGAAACTTGGCTCCTTAGATTCATTGTTAGCTTTTTCTTGGGTATAAGCCACACTAGGAGTTAGAGACTAAGATGTGAGTGGGGTTGATGATGGCATCCCTGGCAAGATTTAAGGAAGGACCCACAGAATATTTCCCCTCACATAAAGCATATGACTTTAAAATGTCATTTCCCTTGTTAAGCATTTGGGAAGCCGGGTTTATTATCTCCATTCAATAATCCATGAAACTATGCAAATGTCAAACCCAGAAAGGTTTGGGGCCTCCAATGTTGAGGTCAAAGAGGAAAGGCCATGTGAATAAGGGAGAGATATAAAGAGTAAATGGAAGGGGCTTAAGACAAACCTCAGATTCTTCGTAATTTTGCCTTGATTTGGATTAATTTCTTGCTCCTCTCACTCTGATGAGAAATTAATACTATTGGACATTGAAAGGTTTCAAATAATGTTAATAGCCAACAAATACCAGACATTCATCATACAACTAAATTAAATCTTTTGTAAAGTGGCCATTCAACAGTAGAATGCCAGGCCTTAGGAAGTGGTGAATTCCCATCATCTGCAGCCAAGAAGATGCTAGTAACACGTTAAGTGGTTAGGATATTGTAATGTGGGTTTGTGACCTGAGTGACTGAAATCAGTCCACGTGGTAGAGTCTGTTTCTCTGTTAGGTGAAAGTAATTATTCTGTATGGGTCTCAGGCAACATGGAAAAAAAAAACAAATAAAGAAATACTATCACTGCCATTTTCCCCTCTCTTCTTCCTCACCATATAGAAAGGAATTAGGCCTGATTGCTTAGAGCAGAGAGATAGGGGCAAGTCAATCTTTGATTAAGAAGACCCAATTTCCAAATTTGTCCTCTAGTATTCTTCTACCTTTCCACTCCTCTCTGGTACTAAACAAAAAGGTACTTAGTCTCTTCTAACTTAGGAAGTCTTTTTTCAAACTAATTCACATATATGATTTAATGTGATATTCAACCCAGGTACATTTGCACTTTAAAGGAAATGTAAGGCTCAATCCAAAGAAATGTCATACATTTCATAGTAAAATCCCAAGGAATCAAGGTGAGTGATTTATATATGGATGGGAATGGGCTGAAGAATAGTTTCCAGTGGAAAGTAAGCTAATATTAATTTTATATATTTTTACATTTATATTAAATTAGGTATATAATACACATGAAAATGCTTTATAATTGGAGCATTGTTCTAGTGCATTGTTCATAGTGCTTTCATTCAATCTCTTTTACTCCCTTTATTTTATTTTATTATTTTTCATCACCATTTATCCCCCATATCCCTTCTTCCACCTCAACCCACCTGCCTCTTCAAGCCACCACACTGTTGCCCATGTCCATGAATTCTTTCTCTTTATGGCTATCATCAATAAGTCAACAAGTGATGGTGAGGATGTGAAGAAATGCAACTCCTGTGCACTGTTGATGGGAATGAGCCTAATGCAGCCACTATGGACAACAGTATGGAGCTTCCTCAAAAAACCAACATGGAACTGCCCTATAACTCAGTAATTCTATTTCTGAGAATCATTTAATAAAAGCAAAGCTAGTGCATAAACCCTCTAAAGGCCTATCCCATATCAAATCTAAGATTCCTGATAACAGATCCATAGTTCTTCCTACTATGTTATACCTGTTTCCCAGGAAAGTTATGAGAAATGGCAAAAACTATGTATTGGGCCCTGGTCGGGTGGCTCACTTGGTTGGAGTGTTGTCCTGTGTACCAAAGGGTTGAAGGTTCAATTCCTGTTCAGGGAACATACCTAGATTGTATGTTCAATCCCTGGGGGGCATGTAGGGGAGCCAACCAATGTTGTAATGGTTGCTTATATATATATATATATATATATATATATTATAGACATGTATTGGTAGATCCCCCTCTCCCACATCCCACCCTCCACACCCCTACCAGAGACACCCAGGGACCACACCAGATCCTTGATGAAATTCTATGGGCTGAGTAATGTTGAGGCTCTAGGCAAAGCCATCTTCTCCGGTCAGCACGAAGGGAGTGAATTGATGCTTTCACCATCTTTCCCTGCCCCATTCCTGGAATCAAATCTTTTCCCATATCAGAGGGTACTCTGGTAGGAAATACACGGGATGAATTACTTCATGAAAAGGGGATTTAAAGACTGAACACACCAGAAGAACCCAAGGTCCTGAATTTTTAGCCCCTACCTCAACCACCCCCAAGGACCCTGTTTTGTTTTTGCTGGAATCCCCTGGAAACACCTAGGAGAATCAGTTCTTGCTTTTCACCAGCAACAGTATCAACTTAAGCCAGAGCCTCAACTTTCATTCCAAAAAACACGTAAAAACAATTTTTCCGAATTGCTAGATGTACTTGAAAACTCAGAGTTTTATTCTGCCTCAGAACTGGATATAAATACTGCAGCGAAAAAGGAAAGAATGCCTCCCCACTCCCCTTCCCCCAACAAAAAAATGTTTTCTCTCAATTTTTACAAAACATTTGGAAGACCCTGAGAATCATTTTTTTTTTACTTGAATTAAAACCTCCC
>NW_006292687.1:339204-403564 GCF_000327345.1 Myotis davidii | reverse complement strand
GGGAAAGATGCAGGCAGGCCGCAGGACAGAGCTGGCAAGGAAGTGAATCCAGGCAATTCCATCACTTGCTCCATAGGAGAGGAGGCGGGTGAGCTCAGAGACCTGTTTTTCCCTTAACAGATGCAAGAAAAAAGCCAGAAAAGGTCAGAGATAAATGCAGCCCTCACTTTGTTCTGCATATTCAAAAGAACTTCTCTAAAGAAAGGCCCAAAATATACGTGTGTTCACTCAACCTTTTCCTGTTAGGCGCGGGGTTCCAGATATGGAAACGACAGGGTAACTACCGATGAAATGTGTGCAGGTCTGTGCAATAGCAGTGCTTATGCGCAGGGCCCCCGAAAGAGCGCACTTCACGCGGGACCCATCAATCTGGCTGGAGAGAGGGGAGCTTGGAAACAGCATGTTATCTTGAGAAATCACTCCCAGAAGGGAGCAGAAAGTTCACAGGGAGAATGCCAGGAAGGGGAAGGAGAGGGAGACTGGGACTCTGTCATCAGGAGCGGCTGGGATTGGAAACAGTCCAAGACCTCATCGTGGCTGACATCCTGCGTATAATCAGAAATTCCTTTCAATTATGTGGGAAAAGTCTCTTTGCATTGTCAGCCCAGATGACCCCATGAAGAAATAGGATGAAATGAGTCTCGGGGACATGTTAGTGTGGGAGTGATATCTGATTGCCAGTGGCTTGGTTGGGGAAAGACAGGCCAGAGGGATGGGATGGGGCTGATAGAATAATATCTTGTTTCTTAAGCAAAACAACAAAGGTATAGGGACTCTTCACCCTGGTGTGGCAGTGTAGACACCCATTTTCTTAATGTTAATAAAATATGTTGCCCTAGCCAGTTTGGCTCAGTGGATAGAGCGTCAGCCCATGGATTGAAGGGTCCCAGGTTTGATTCTGGTCAAGGGCACGTACCTTGGTTGGAGGCTCGATCCCAGGCTTTGGTCAGGGTGCATGCAGGAGGCAACAAATTGATGTGTCTCTCTCACATTGATGTTTCTCTCTCTGTGCCTCTTCCTTCCCCTTCCACTCTCTCTAAAAACCAATGGAAAAATATCCTCAGGTGAGGATTAACAGCAACAAAAAAAATGTTTAAACCTGTAGTCCTACGGTAATTCTTCTGCCCCAGTTTCCACAGCCAAAGAAACTGCCTTTTCAACCATAATCCCCACTATCCCTTTCTGCTCACCAAACTGGACTATCTGCCATTCTCCAAATGTGCCCGGGCCTTTCATACTCCTTAGGTCAGGTATTTTTTCTACCTAGGATCCAACCACTTCTCATCAAACCTATTATACTTCAAAGACCATCCTTCATGTGGAATTTAGCTACAATTAGTAGACTCTGCCCTCTGATTCTTTTCACCCTCATAATACCTAGTCCCACATTATATTGGTCTCAAATAATAACATTAATAATAAAAATAATAATAGCTCATATTTATTGTTCCCTATCACCATGCTACACTAATTTAATCCTCATACAATCTATTGAGTAAATGAACAATGACATTTACTTAATGCTTTTTGCAGAGAAATAAACTGAAGCTTAGCTGGTAAAATTACTTATCTGTAATTACATAAATTATGGAGCCTGGATACAAACCGTAGTCCTTATGACTTGAAATGCTCTGCTTTTCCGCTTCCTTTAATGTTTGCTAACTGTCTACTGAGGAAGAATTGATGAATGCCCATGTTGCAGATCTGGCCCAGAGATATTAAAAAAGCGTATTGTCAATGATCAATGGCTTTGTGTCTGACCATTTCCTTTACTCAGTGAATATTTCCCAAATACTAAACTCTCCACTGCTTGTTCCCAAGTAAATTCATTGATGAGTATAAATGCTGGAATGAAGTTTTCAAAATGACATGGGACATGGCTATCTGGTACAGAATTAACAAATGCAAATGTTCTTGAGAAGAATTGGAAAGGTATTACCTTCTTAGGTAAGACCTGGATCAGGAACTAGAGATTCTAAATTAAATGTTATAATGGTTTGAATAATATGATAGTAAAATTAAATCTTATGATTACTTCTTCTACCAGATAATAGAATTTCTACATTATAATTATAGCACCATAGCCTGCGAAATAAGGCTAGAGATGACTCGAAGGGCATCTAGTGAAATGCCCTTTTGTTATAGATGGGAAACCTAAGGTGTAGACTGAGGGTGGACTTTGTTCTTGGTCATTCAGGTACTTAGTATCAGAGATCATTCAGGTAGTTAGTGTCAGAGGTCATTCAGGTAGTTAGTGTCAGAGCTGACATCAAGAGTGAAGACTAGAAAAGACCAGCCCACAAAGGAGACATGGAATACTAGTGCTTCCCAAACTTTAGTGTGGATCATAGTAACATGTAAATTCTGATTTGGAGGGACCTCCATGTCTACCAAATGCCCAGGTGATGCATTGGTAATGGTCCATGGATTGCACATTAGGCAGCCAGGATCTAACCTAGACCAGCACTACCTGAGAGAAATATAATGGGAGCCCCCTATCATTTTAAATCTTCTAGTACCCACATTTTAAAACACAGAAAAAGATAAACTTACTAATTTTAATATGGTCATTTATTGACTCTAATATGTATGTAATAGTATTTCAGCTATAATCAATATAAAAGAGAAATATATACAGAGTGGGGCAAAAGTAGGTTTTCAGTTGTTCAGTAGGTTTTCCATCATATATGGAAAATAATACAATAATTAATAAATAATAATACAAGAATAAACTCTGTTTCACATACTCACAACTGTAAGCCTACTTTTGCCCCACCCTGTATTTAACATCCTTTTTTCATACTAAGTCTTTGAAATTCAGTATGTAGTTTAAATTGATAGCACACCTTAGATTAAACACACTTCAGATACACGTGGCTAGTGGCTAGCAGATTGGGCAGCACAGACCACACTGCTGTCACTTGTAGACATCTTTCAGAGGCTCTCTCATCTTGTAGTCCTGAAACCCAACTAGAACACTTCCTCCCTCAGAACAGGGCTCTGTTCTTTGTATGTCTCTATGATATCCTACCCAGCCCTGGATACATATACATATAGTCCATGAAGACTTATTAATTGATTTCCTTTTGCCCTGACCTGTTATGGAGAGAAAACAGCCTTCCCCATCATCTTCATACATTTAGATTATTCAGCTCAAGGCTCTCTAGTTCTGCATTGAGTGTGACATTGAATGAGCTGACTTCCAAGCTTCTTTCTGCTTCCAAGAGTCTATGATTTTATCCTTTCTAACACTAGCAGCAGTCATTGTCCCACTACTGTCTCAGCCTCCTCTTTTCCTTCATTACAAACGGTTCTTACATCCCTCCCTCATTTCCTCTCTTAAAAACTCATTAATCACCTTCATGCTCCCTCTGGAGCCAACTTCAGGCAATTCTCAGATTTAGAGGCTTAAGTGGAACACTGGAGTCTAATAGAGGACAATTGGGGGCACTATATCAGATGCTCCTGTTTCTACATGCCCTCAGAACCCAGCCTTGTGTTTATATACAGCCCTGAGAAAAATGGCCCGTGGTTAAAGCATTAAGTGCCTGAGGAAGAGTAGAGTGCAGGGTTAAGTGCACAGGCACTGGGATCAGACAGCCTGTGATCAAATACCCGTTCAGCAAGAGAGCATGTAGAAAGTCTCTAAACTTCCGTGTGTCCTAGTAGCTATGAGGTTAAATGAGATAACTTAAGTAAAGGACTTAGACAGTGCCCCTACATAATGGTGCTCAATAAGTGGTGTGTTTTTGAATTGCTAGGAAGGGACCTGATCTTCCTTGCGTGACTCAGCCAGAACTGCTGTGGACTGAAACGGACTGAGCACAATTTGGATTGTGCCTAACTTAGAGCAAAACTATCTTTCTTTCACATTACACATTTAATCACTCTAACCTCAAGACTTCTCATTTTAGTCCTTATCTTAAAATCTTGTTGCTGTTCTCCTCATCACCTCACTACCCAGTATTCACTGATGACTTTCAACTGGCTCTTTAAGAACCTTGTAAATTGCTGGTATCTCAGAGAGCTCCTGAGTGAGGGCCTTGTCTCCATGCTGCTCAAAGACACCCTCATGCAGTTTGCAAATAAACAACTTCTCCCCCTGGAAGAAAGAACAAATAGTTCATAATTGGCAATCTGCATAATGAGTGGTGCATCTATGCAAATATAACATTTGGAATAATCTATTAATATCTCCACTCTGATGTCTGTGGGCAGCCACTTCTCCTGCTCAAGAGTCAGAGCCAAATATTTTCTAACTCCTCTTGAGGTGAGAAGAGAGATTGACAAGCTGCTGTCTTCTTGGGGTTCCAATTAGAAATCTGGAGACCACTGGAGTTGGAAGGGATCTCAGAGCCTGTTTAGTCCCTCCCCCCACCCACCTCTCACATTAAGGATGAGGCTTCAAGTCCAGAGAGGCATGAGGACTCGGGTTCCCATGCTCTTAGTGACTGACCCAAGGTCACCACCCAGTGGCAGTCCCCCATCCTCAGCCCTCCCCAATATGCCAACACATGTCTCTCCTGCTGGCCAGGAGTCTGCTGCTATAAAATACACCCTTCCACGTGGAATTGTTTCCAGCTCTCCATCACCTGCCTTCCCCCTCCCTTGGTTAAACTCTTGCTGACCTGGAATTCTAACCTAGAGAACCAGCTTCTAGGACTGCAGGACAGACAGTTGGGGGACTCAGACAAATGTGTCCAGTCCCAAACAATGTGGCCGTTGGTGTTAACCAGAAGATACATCCCCTGGGTTGGGCTGAGCCTCTCTGCTGTTGTAGAGATACTCTTGAATACACACACACACACACACACACACACACACACACATGAATAAATAAACCCTCAGATTTGCATAGGTAATACTACTGAACCACCAGCGATGTGAGCAGGACAGTCTCTGTGAGCAAATGACCACATTTTTTAACCCCTTTCTTTTATCCCATGCTCTCCAGCCAATCTTCGGCAGCCCCACCATTTCCATTATGCTCTTCCCTTTCCCTAGAGCAGGAGTGGGCAAACTTTTTGACTCGAGGGCCACAATGGGTTCTTAAACTGGACTGGAGGGCCAGAACAAAAGCATGGATGGAGTGTTTGTGTGAACTAATATAAATTCACAGTAAACATCATTACATAAAAGGGTACGGTCTTTTTTTTTCAATAGTTTTATTCATTTCAAATGGGCCGGATCCGGCCCATGGGCCGTAGTTTGCCCATTGCTGCCTTAGAGGCAATAGTGGCTCTTTCTGTCACCAAATAGCTAACAAACAGTAGTGCGTGTCCACATTCCTGATGGCCAAGGAAGGGTAAAAACACTGTGATTGGGGACAATGAACCACTCCATGTTGGAAGAGGAACAGTGTCAGTCTGGGAGGTTTGGGCTACATCCTGGCATGAATACCACCAAGTCCTAAGTTCTTGACCTTTCTTTAAGGCACAGGGAAAATATTTCCCCCTCTCTGGTCCTTTCACTGGACTTGATCTCATTTCTTCGATTTAATTAACAGCCTCTCCTCCTGCTGCAGCTTCTACAGAGCACCATTTTACTTCACACAATTTATATTTTACTGTGCTGTTCGCATGTCTCTCCTCCAGGCTGGATTGTGAATCTCATTGTCTCCTGAAGTCCTGAGCACCTTGCACAATGACTGCCACTAATAAACACTCAGCAAGTGTTTGACAAATGAAAGATGAGTAAATTAAGTCATAAAAACCTCTCCAGACTTAAATTTCCAAATCAGGAAAATGAGGTACTTGGACTTTCTCAACTTAATTCTATGATTCTAAGATATTATTGAGCACCTGCTGTGTGCTCAAATCCTGCTAAGGGTTGCTGGGAATCAAGGGAAGTATGAAACCTGCTCCTGGCCCTCATGAGTCTAGTTGGAAAGACAAACATTCAGTAAAGAAAATCATTTCAGGCTAAACTGATTGGTTTTAGTTTACACAGTAGAGGTTCAGAGAAAAGACAGATCACTGCCAGGTAGAGCATTTAAAGACATTCTCAATGGCATGTGGTGGGTGGGTGGGTGGGCACATGGTGGGAGCATTCCAAGAGGAGATGACTACATGAGCCTTGGCATGACTTTGGGGTTGGCATTTAAGCCCTTATCTGCAGAAGAAGAATAGTAATTTCAGGAGCTCCGGATCCTGATTTCTGGCCATCAATTCAATAAGAGACATTTACAAGTAGATTTGGGTTCTTTACGCTTGCTCTTTAGCCTCTCACTTTATACCCACTTCTTCCTAAAAATAGGTCCTTGTAGTTCTATCTCAATAAAACATTTTTCACCCATGTTATCCTCTCAAAATGTCCCTTCACCTCCTAAACCCTTTGAAATGTGACTTATATCCCTGCTTCTGCTATTCTAACAGCCCCACGCCACCTGCCTGTTTCTTCTACGATGTGCTGAGACCCTTTGCAAAGGCCTCCAAACATCTGTAATTGCCAAACTCCAAAGCTATTTCTTATTCCTGGCCCCCCTCGACCTCTGGCACTATTAGCTCTATTGACCACCAGTCTACCTCTCTGGAAGTGTCTTCTCTGGTTTCTGTGGTCCACTCAACAGTGACTTTTTCATCATAGACCTCACTCTCTGTCTTTTTTACTGCCTCTCTTCCTCCCTAAACACAGATATTCCCCCCAAACCTGAGGATCCCTACCCTCCATCCCTTGATGGTTACATCTTTTCATAACATTGGATCCCACCCAGGTGGCTTGTGAATTCCTAATACTAAACATAACCCCTACCCCAAGCTTTGGACACTGGCTTCCAACTGCCAACTAAACTCTCAGCCTGGAATCCTAGCAACATCTCAAAACCAGTGTCTAAAATCAGCCTTTCATATTTGCTCTTAACCTAGCTCTTTGCCGCACCTCTATTCTTCCCTTCCCCTGTCTCCTTCCCAGCCACATTTATTCCAAAACTTACACCTTGTAAATTCTCTCTCCTTGGCACTTCAGATTCATCTTCGGTTCATTTCACATGCCCACCTGTTTGTTTGGATAATCTCTAGTCTTAGACACTTGCCCTGTCACTCTCACTTCTAATCTATATGAAACTGCCAGATGCACCTGCTCTATGCTATGGTTCTAATGATCTCAATTTAAAATAAACCCTTGGTCTTGGCATCCTAGCCTGTCTTCTGTGGCCCCATTTTCCAGCTTTACCTCCTACCAGTAGCTACTCAACCTCCAGTTATAGGGATCTTAACTGCTTTGCAAAGGTATCCCATAAATTCTAATCTCGGTGGCTTTCTCAAGCTCATCTGTCTTTCTAGAAGATCTCACCCCCCACAATTACCAAAAAACAATTACATATCCTTCAAAATTCCCATGAAATTGCCTTTTTTTCTTGAACCCAGAAATTAGTGTAATCTCTATCTCTGTTTCCTGTGGCTCCAAACTAGACCATGAGCCCCTAAGGCTAGGAGCTAAGTCTTACTTGCTCTTGAAGTCTCTGAGTATTTAGCACAGTGCCTCAAAGGCCCCCATTAAGAAACGAATTGAATTGGATTGAATTGAACTTAATTGAATTACTGGTAAAGAGGTCTGAAGACTGCTCCCTTTATTCCTTATCTACAGAGTAAAATCTTTGGAGAACTACTTCTTGAGACAAATCTGTGAGCTATAGTACAGTTAACATTTAGAATTGAACTTGGGCTGCTATCTCCTATCTCTAGTGAAAACTGATTTCAAAGACTTCTGGAAATAGTTTTTCCTTTCAAACTCTGAGATAACATGATAGAGGCAGGTGATTTAGTAGAAAGTGTTTTGGATTAATTTATCCCTAGATATGCAAACATGTTTATGGGCCAACATTTTACTAGTGCTCTTTGGAAGGTACGGTTCCTGTTTGAAAGTTTAAGACCTTAATGGAACTCTATGAGAAGAGAGTCCATGTTTGTTTTATTTACCAACATTATTCATAGAACACCTGGAAAACAAAAGTGTACAGTAGTTTTTACTGAATGAATCTAATGAGGAGATGATACCTGGCCAGAGAGATAATTAAATTAAAACCAAGGTAGTGAATGATCAAAAACAAAACAAAACAAACAAACAAACAAAACACAAGAAAGCAAGGTGACTGCATGTTATTAATCCTTGAATTTCCCTCCCTACCTTCACTCCCACCTCAAATCTAGCACAGTGTCTGGAACAACCCATATGGGCATGTTAGAGATGGGACAACCATAGATGTCACAAACTCCCACCTTGTACAGGAAGGCTCTCAAGCGTTTTTAACAAATGTCCTCCAGGCTCTATTTCAATTACCTCAGGAATAGTAAACTCACTGACATCTATATTGTTGGACAGTTCTCTGGGTTAAAAAGACAACTTCTATATTGAGCCAAAAGCTGGCTTCTTATAAATTCCACCCACTGGTCCTACTTCTGCCTCCAAAGTAACATAGTGAAAGTCTATTTTCTCTTCTATGTGATGGCCTTTCCTATGTTTGATGACAGTTACCATGTTTCCAACATGTGACTTATTCTCCAGGCTCACTGCCCTGCCCCCATTCCCTAGACCAGACTTCCTATGACCTGGTTCCAAAGCCTCTCTTCATAATCATTACCTTCCTCTGAATGTGCCACAAGTACCCAGTGATCCTCTAAAATGTGATTTCCAGACCTGTTCTATCTGAACTGTTCCCTTCTACAATGCAAGCCCCATCTCTTAATGAGGCCTAAGGACACACCAATTTTTATCAAAGCTTTATCATTTGCTCACACAAAATGCATAATGATGTAAACATTATGCCCTTTTTAAGTAAATTCCTCCCCACCAAGTTTCCCATCTTCTAATTTTGCAGTTATCACAGGACTTGACCATGGCCAAAAAGAATGTTATGCATGTACTCCATTTTATGCCTAGATTTGTAGGAAAGGAGCTCTCCACAAACTAACTAAAGACCATATGTAAGTCATTTTCCATCTCACCTGCCAAATGGCACAGTAATGCCTATTCTACCTTCCTCACTAGAGTAATATAAGGCTCAAATAAGAAATAGATATTCAAATAGAAATTATTAAGATGATTCATTCTTCTTAAACCCCAGTACCTTGCAACGATTTCCCAGTGGCTGCCTCTACACTCTCTGAGCCTCTCTCCTATATTGGTAATGGGGGTTAGCCTTGTTCAGTATTGTAGTGCCCTGGAAAGAACAAGGGGCAAGATGCTATAATACCAGCCCTTGCTAACTCTCTGGCCATGACAACCCATTTAACCTTATAGAAATTGTCAGTATCCTGCAAAACCAGGAACATATCTATAGTTGAACATGTTGGGTTTATTACTCTTTGCAGCAAGGAAGAATGCACACCATGAGTGACCATGGGTCATCTCAGTTATAGGATATTAGAAAGAACCTATTCTAGAATTGGGGCTTTAGTTGGGTGATTTATAATAGAGTTAAGGAAATAAAGGTGTGCTCTAGTTTGGATACTATCAGAAAGTGGAGAAAAATCTATGATTGGGTATCTTAGTAAATCTTCTCTGTGGTGAGAATAAGAATAAATCTATAACTGAGAAAGAAGTCACTCATGTTACCCAAGGGGGAATTGTTTTGTATTTGTGAGTGATATGGTAGCCTGATTTTTGTCTATGATTAGAGAAAATTATGAAGGAGCCTTGCTTTGTCTCATTTATCCTGGTCTCAGGGTAACTTTGTCTGAGGCTAGTATTTTTTTATGTTCAACATGAGAATAACATGACCTAACTGTGAATGGTAGGCCAGCTTTCAGATGTCATGGGCTGCTCTTTTTTTCTCTCTCAAAATTAATTTAACTATTGTAAACCTCCTTGAATCTCATCTAGAAAACAGAAATAACAACTCTCAGCTCTAAGGCCGGGGATCAAAAGGGGTAACATTTATAAAAATGCCTTGTCAACTCTATAGTTGTTTGATAAATATAAAGCTGCCTTGCCCAGCTCTGGCTTCCAGGATCTATGACCTGTAGATGTTCTTGAGTTATCTGAGGCCCCTATTAGGTCATCACCTCTCAGAAGAAAAATCTTACCTTTAGCTTCCTAGCTTGAGTCCTCTGAGGAAGCTACTCTTGAACTCTTCTGATAAACCTCTCTCCACAGACAAAGCCAACCAGCTTTCTGCACTTGTTAGACACGTAATTGTCTCCTTCTCCAGCTGGATCAGAGCTCTCTTTTTTGAGCAGAACTGAGCAGGTCTGAATCCCTCTTCCACGTAATTCAAGTGGATAGTGAAGCTTGGCACACATTTGGTTAAAAAAATAATTGTACTTTTCAAATCAAAACATTATTGGATGTTAGGTTCAGAGGACACTAGACATGTTTTTTTTTTTTGTTTTTTTTTTTACCAAACCTCTTATTTTATAGTTGAGGAAATTAAGGATGAGGAAAGGAAAGATCTCCTGAGTTTAGTTTCCTGTGGTCTTTTGACCACAGTCATCCCAAACTGCATAAGCCACAAAGACACAAGACTGGATTTGATATATTCCCTTTGCTTCTAGATCCGGACCTGAGCCAATTGAGGACTTCAACACTTGAGTCAATATTTTATTTTATTTTTCTTAGTGTGTCTTAGGCATAGCTTTTAGGGATCTAATAATATGGACTACAAATGCCTTAAGGGACAGACTAGCTGGAGACAAAATTGTGGTTTCAACTCAATTCAAGTAACATTTGGGAGTAATACTTGTGTTAGATGCTGGTGATATAGAAAAGAATGAAACATAATCTCTACTTTTAAAGAGCTTTTACTTCTGCGGTGAAGATAGTACATGGCAGAAGGTATTGATTAGTATAATGGGTCTCAAGGACAGTGGGGTTTCATTCTACTTGAAGGTATAGGGGGTGACTGCATGCAAAACAGGCATTTACACTTGAGTTCATTTCTATGCCTTGGTCTGCAGTATACCTAGCTACCATATTATGTCTTCCCAGATTCCCCACATACATACTTAACTCTCTCCACCCCATTTTTGCTACTTGGACACTAAATGATTACCTACCCTGCCTTATTAGAAAGAAACATGTGTGTCAAAGTGAGCTTAAACCAGATGTCATTAGTCCCTGAAATAGTTGTATTTTAGGTGTAATGTCTGTATAAAAACATAAGAAAGTTCTAGACACTTGATAGCCACTTCTTAAATACTTCTAATTGATTGCATGACACTAGTATTTTTAGATGTCTCTTTTTATACCTAATATAGCTCTTTTGAAAATTGCTGCTAGATACCCTTTGCTCTCTGACCATGGTAGTCTTGCATAATATATGGTATAGAAAGAGTTTAGAACTGCAAATAAACTTTTAAATTGTCTAGTCCAGTGATGGAAAACAACTTTAATCTCAAGTAAAAGTTCCATTTGGTTTATAGTGACTGTTTAAAATTGTGTTGAGAAGGATTCTGAGTCTAGTCCAGTAGGAAAGAGCGTCATGACCTATTAGCACTATATACTGTAGGCACAGACTGCCTGGCTTAATTTGTGCTACACATGTACCTTCTCTGATATATTCCAGGGTCTATAGTTGACATAAAAATCAAATTAAAGCCCTGGCTGGTTTGGCTCAGTGGATAGAACGTCGGCCTGCAGACTTAAGGGTCCCAGGTTCAATTCCGGTTGGGGCATGTACCTTGGTTGCGAGCACATCCCCAATGGGGGATGTGCAGGAGGCAGTTGATCGATGTTTCTCTCTCATCGATGTTTCTAACTCTCTATCCCTCTCCCTTCCTCTTTGTAAAAAATCAATAAATATATATATATTTTAAAATATCAAATTAAAAACTAGAGAGGGAAAGTTACTTGTCCAAGATCACAATGGGTTAATGAGAAAAGCAGGACCTAGACCCAGGTCTCCCAATTCCATGCAGACTGCTTTTCCCATAATTCCATGAAGCTCCCAGAAGCAGCTGGAAGTTCTATGCCGACTGTCTATGGAAAACAGAGGAAACTGAGCCACTATATACTAAAAGAGCTCAGCTCCAGGTGGAAAACACAGTGACCATATGGAAGCAACTTTAGCCAAGGCACTTCAAAACTCCATCCAGCTCATCGAATCACAGAGGCTGAGTATCAGTGGCTTAGGGGTCACCCAGAGGACTGTCCAGCCAGTGCAAGAGTCTTTTCTACAGTTTTCCTGAGCATCTTAAACAAAATTTCAAAATAGGCAAGATTTATATTTGTTACACCCCCACCTCCCTTGCCTTCTCTCCTTCTCCCCAACTTCCTGGGGCTCCTTTCATGGGCCTCCAGGTGTTCAAACCTTTATCATGTCCTCGATCCAATTTCACCTTCAACCTAGGTTTAATCTTGCTCCACATTGTTCCATAAGTTAAAATATATAAATCTTATCCCTCCTGGATGTTATAGAAGAACAATCTGAAAAATATCCTTAGGTGGCTACCCCAATCTCTGCTTTCCCAGCTTCTTTATTTTCTCCACTTCTGGACCCATATTTTCTGCCCCAAGAAGCCCCTGACAGTGAGGTAAGGTGAGAAGGATCACTGAGGTTAATGTGAGATTCATTTTCAGGATAGACTGGAGGAGAAGGAACAATACCAAGGGTAAATCCCCAAAAAATGAACTAAAGTTTAGAGAGCCAAGGAGTGTTTCTTGGTTGAGTAGAGGGGGAAGACAATTGCTCTTATACACAAGTTTATACTAGCATAGGCACTACACAAGGAACTAGAGATTGGACGTAAATTACACTTGGTTAAAAATAAGAGAGCTGACATTAGAAGCCTTTGTACTTTTTCTTAAAACCATTGGGACCTAACCCCACTGCACTAAAAGGAGGGGTAAGAGCTTGAGGAGATGCATTGACTAGCTATGACATGCTGGCTCTGCCTCCAGCAGTTGATTTCACCTTCAAGGTGGAGAGTAGCATGGACCCTCCCAGGACCAGCCTAGGGATCCATGAACCAATTCTCTTGCTGTGCAGAATTTGGATCAGGGCTCTCTAAAGGGCTTCGTGGCACTAGGATTTTCTATGTTCCTCGGTGAAAATAAGCCCACAGACTTCATAAAGGTAACACCCCCCACACACTTGCTTGGGGCTACAGAGGATGCCCCAAAGACACCCCCAACCTGCCTTGGCCTGTCTGTAAATAAAGGGATAGATTTCAGATTGACTATTAGGCATTGCTGCCCTCTGCTGGGTGGTATGTAGCCAACTGCCCCCATAAGGTGCTCTGTCTACCTCCCAGCTGCCCAACCACTGCCCCGTCTTGCATTTCATGTTCAAGTGGAAAACCACAAGGAAACTGAGGACCCAGAGGGTATGCACATGTGTGTATTTGGGGGATATGGGCATGTGAGTATAAACCCAAATGGCCAGTAGCCCTCAATTATGTGAAAGCTCCCCTATGACTGAGATCTTAACAGAGCTCTCTCACTCAGCTGAAAACCACATGTTACCAGCATGATGGCACCTTCAAGCGAAGGTGACCAGGGGGCTTTCAAGGTTCACCTGCCTTTTGTTATTGATAAGCCAAAACACAGAAGCAAAATGGGAATAATTGACAGCAAGGGAACATCAGGATATTGTAATTGTTCTCCTTGGAGATGAAAAGGGAAGCTGAAAAACATCTGCACACTGAAATCTGCTCCGACGTGCTAAGTGGGCCAAGAAAACCTGCAACCACGACATGGGGCTAATTTACTGCTCTAATCACCAGCATCCAATCTGAAGCCAGACATTATCTTAAAGTACACACCAGTTCCAGGTGGTGCACAGCAAATGTTTGATTAGTGCTACCAAATTCCCTGCAACTTGATAAGCTTCCGAGTGTGCAGGAATCATGGGGGTGAACCGCTGTAGCTGGGCTGCTGGCTCTGAGGCAAGCTGTTTGCCTTTGGGTCATAACCTTCCTAAAAAATGCATCCCAGCCCTCCTTGCAGGGTGCAGAGACACTTGGTTTAAACACACAAAAACAACCAAAAAGAAACTCACACACACACACACACACACACACACACACACACACACACCAAAAATAAATTCACACAAGATCACAGGGAAGTAGATTGAGTAGATGACAAAGAACCAGATTTTTTCCAGTGAGGCTTGAAAATGGAATATAGAGAAAGTGGGAAATTTAAAAAACCCATAGAGTATCTAATATGTGCCAGGTGCTGGATGCTTTATATATCATACTACATGGTTATCACTATTTTCCCATTTTTCAGATGAGAAAACTGAGGTGCAGACAGTTTAAAGCACTTGCCTAAAATATTTAATGTTTTAATTGATTTTAGAGAGAGAGGAAGGGAGAGGGAGAGAAAGAGAAAAACATCAATGATGAGAGAGAATCATTGATTGGCTGCCTCCTGCACTCCCCCTATTGAGAATCAAGCCAGGAACCCGGGCATGTGCCCTGACTGGGAATTGAAACATGACCTCCTGGTTCATAAGTAGACACTCAACTACTGGGCACATTGGCCTGGCTCGCCTAAGATATTTTAGCTAGAAAATTATGGAACCATAATTTGAACCCAGGATTGACTTAAAAGCTTTCAAAGTAAATGGCTCTGAAGGAATAGAGGTTCCAATGAGGTAGAACAGATGTTAAGGTGTTCTAACCATTACACAGAAAAGTAAGAGAGAGAATATAGGTCAGCCAATGGCTTCAGAAAATATGGAAATAAGTAGATTAGAAGCAGCCGAGGCTTCCCTGCATGCTGTGGGTTAGGCAGAAGACAGAGTGCCTTCTCTCAAGGAGCTTAGGGTGTATTTGAAGGAGAGGAGATTGGTTGGCCAAGAAAGGGGAGCTGCAGAGTTGACAGCTGCACAGACAAAGGATGATCAAATCAGCAGAGGGAAGAGCTTAAACCAAATGGGGGAGGCCAAAGTGATGGTGGTGGGTTATTCTGGGGCAAATAACAAAGCCCACGTGAGAAGTTACATCTGAAGTTGGTTCAAAAATTGCAGCTGGAAACGACTTCTCACCAGCTTTTACTTCTCACCAAACCAAAGAGTCAAATGTCTCATGGAAATTTCATATCTCAAACCTGATAGATGGGATGGAAGATAGTATTAAAACTGAAGGGTGGGCCAGGACAGAATGAGGATTGGTGACAAGGAACTCAGTTTTCATGACACCTGGAGTTAGAGCTGTTTCTTTCAGTGTCTTTTAGAATTGAGACCTTAGGAGGGTCTTGGGAAACCAGGGGCCAATCACAACATTGTGGTCTCAGTGGACCCAAACATTGCCTCTGCACCCATCTTCTCCATTAGAACTTACGTAGCTGGGCCCATTCTGAAAGAGCTTGCTTCCTGCTCAGTGGCAGTGGGCACAGCTGCATTAACAGATAAGTCTTGCTCACACATAACTCTAGACTCCCCCTTCATTCAACAACTGCTAAGATGCTTTTCAGAAGCAGAATATCACATGGATGCTGGGGTCAGGCTGGGATTTGAGCCTCTGTAGTGATACCCACTGGCTGTGGGACCTTGAGCATGTTACATGACCTCCTGAAGCTTTGGTTTCCTGAGCTGTAGAATTGGGATGATGACAGTACCTACCTCCCAGGGACACTGTGGACTTTGATGGCAATAATACATGCAAACCACTTAGCACATAACCAGACACATGGTGAGCACATGCAGTAAATAGCAACTTATTAGCATAATTATGATTCAGCCTGAATTATTCACTATGAACATCCTATGAATGTTAACTCCCCCTCCAGACCTGAGTTCAAACTGTTTCAGGAATGCTCTTGTCTGAATTACTCTTTTTCTCTAAAATGGTCCAAGCCCAGTTGCTATTTCTTCTATTGGGTGCTCACTGATACTCTATACCTTGAGGAATCTCTCTCCATAAGAATTTTGCTATGTCTACCTTACAACTTTCTCCTTTATAGCAGTTATTGATGCCCAAGCCTTGTTCCTATATTACAAGGATAAGCACCCTGTATCAGTCAAGCCGCTAGACTGTACTGTAGCATCAAATAACCCCCTGATCTCAAAGGTTTTAAACAGTAAAGGCTTTTGTCTCACTCATGCTCCTTGTCCACCAGCTGAGGGACTCTGTTCATGGCAGTCACTCAGGGGCCAGGCTAATGGAGCAGTCACCATCTCATTCTCTGCTGGTCACCATGCATAAAAGAGAGAGAGAGCTCGGGAGGCTCTCACACCAGCACATGTATGCTCCAGCCTGGAACTTCTTGCCACTAGTCATTAGCAAACTAGTCATCTGACCTGCTTCCGGTACCAGGAGGCAGTCAACGCAACCCTACCAGTCCCTCCTCACTCCCAAGGTGAGCAGAACAAGTAAGTGGTGAGAGTGAATGATGACTACCGCGCTCCTGGAAAGCAAAGGCAATCTCCAATTCCACTTTGCCCACACACACACCCATACACCTTTACCCAGCAGTATGCCTTATACAGAGTAAGGGCACAGGAGAAATCTTTGAGTTAAAAACTGAGTGAATATATCAGTGTACAATTGTTTTATCTCTCCCAATAAAGATCAATGCCTTGGATCAAAAATCTCTTAGTGCATGGTAGCAGAAATCTCAGGTATCCTCAGGACAAGTCAGAAGAGATGGTATTTGGGTACAGGACACAAATACCATCTGTTATTCACACCATGTGTTTTTAAATGTAAAAAGATGTATGAATTATTATGACAGTCAATAACTGGGAAGGATTCATTGCCCTAAGGAAACTGATTCACACATGAGATAACATTTACACATGAGGTAGCTGGAAAACAATATGTAGCTACTTGCAGAAAATGCATGAAAATTGGTACAGAGTGTGTCCAAAGGAGGAACTGCAAAGTAGATCAATTCTTGAGGTTGAGTTCTATGCGAAGGTCATTTTTTAATATATATATATATTTTTTTTATTGATTTTTACAGAGAGGAAGAGAGAGAAATAGAGAATTAGAAATATCGATGAGAGAGAAACATCGATTAGCTGCCTCCTGCACACTCCCTACTGGGGATGTGCCTGCTACCAAGGTACATGCCCTTGACTGGAATTGAACCTGGGACCCTTCAGTCCACAGGCTGACACTTTATCCACTGAGCCAAACGAGTCAGGGCATGAAGGTCATTCTTGACCTGATTTTTAAAGGTAGTACGCAGCTTGGAAAAGTTTGGAGGAGGAAAAAGTCCTGTATCTTCTAAAGCTCACCTTGTTCATATCTTGAAGAAACTATGAATCTGAAATGAGGCCTTACTCTATCACAGAGAGGAACAGTTTTACTCCTTAGTTCTTGACAACAAGAGCAGTTATAATTATTTGAGAGCTTCTTCCATTCCCTCCTGACATCTGTGGCCACTCTGGCCAGTTCCCTTCAATGCCCCAAGGCTAGGAATACCTGGGGTTGAAAATGTTTATGGATTGAGGTACAGAATCCTAAACTCTTCATTCCCACTATCTCCTCTTATATTCCCTAAGAGAACATGAAAAAATAGAAATTCCACCCGTGTTTCTCATTCCAGATGCTAGCTAGAAAGAAGAGCATCTTGGCACTTGCATGGAGAAGAGGTACAAATCACAAATTTCTCCATCACGATCTAAGAATGTAGAGCAGTGGTTCTCAACCTTCTGGCCCTTTAAATATAGTTGCTCATGTTGTGACCCAACCATAAAATTATTTTCGTTGCTACTTCATAACTGTATTGTTGCTACTGTTATGAATCATAATGTAAATATCTAATATGCAGGATCTTAGGCGACCCCTGTGAAAGGGTCGTACGGCCGCCAAAGGGGTCGCGACCCACAGGTTGAGAACCGCTGATATAGAGGGTGCATAAAGGCCACGGGTGCACACCCATATGTATTTGTGTCAGATAGGACTATGAAGCCAAGAGATCCTTATACATCTAAATGTAGGTTCCCCCTTCATAGAGACATACTGATGTCTGCAAGCATCTAATGAGGATTTTTTAAATATTGAATAAATAATTAAGTGAAGACAGAAGTAAAATATTCATATATATAAATATGTGCATATAGACACACTGTAATCTGGCATGGATGAGAACAAGAGTTAATCCTTTGAGACATAAAACCTTTTTGATTTAAAACAGTTTTGATAGAAACCTTTCTAAAACATGGGACACAAGTGTGAGTCCTGGTATGCAGAAGTAACTGACCATCCTGAAGCTATTTCCTGGTGCTAAAGATCTTTTTTCTGAGCAATTATTGGCTTGCTGTGGAAACTTATAGCTTGATGGGTGAAACAGAATGTGTGCCAACTCCAGGGTAGGCTTGCAATTTATTTTCTTGAGTAAATTTTCCTATTGGTTTGACGCTTTATAATTTTTCTTCCTCATAAACGTGGGCTACCGATTCCATCTTCATCATTTCTTGAACCATGGAACATAGCTCTCTTTCTCCAAAAGTAATAGTAAATCCAGAGGCCAAACTTAGCTTTTCCAAAAGGATTGTCTCATTCGTCGTCGTCATACTATTCCTCATCTTCAAGGACTGACCATTTTTGCAATATAAAAGGCATCTTGCCTTTGGTTACTCTCAGGGTCCCAAAGCAACTTCAACCAACATTTTGTCTCCCTTGGATTAAGTAAATGTGCAAACATTGCAAAATTGCCACCTTTTAGGGTTTTACTGAAAACGGTTTCTCAAACAGTTGTTCAACTACTACAGAATGAAAAGCTGCTGTATATTTGAGGATATTTGCTCACAGATGCCAGAGGGCAAGGCAAGCCTTGGGCAAAATAAGAAAATAGGCTGTTTGCCATACCTCACCTAATGCTTCTCTTTTTCATCCTCCCCTTTTTCCTGAGCCTAGTGCCCTTGCTAACCCTTATTCCAAAAGACCTGCATATTAGATCCCACACTCACTCCAAGAAGTAAAATTGTTGACGTTGCTAAAAGACCCTTGCATTTTGACAGATATACAAACTTTAGGTTAAAAGGTCACTGTGGCAACCCCTTCCATGTTTGGGAAAGAATTTGAGAGGAGGAAAGAGACTTGCCATAGGCCCTGGAGCTGCAGAACATAGGTGGTGCCTTATTCTCCCTACACACAAGGCTGCAGACAAGAACCGTGTTCTGGGAGAAACCGAGGTCTGGAACAGGCACTGACATGTCCAGGTGGTGCTAAAGAAGACCTCTGTTTGCCCTAGCCGGTTTTGTTCAGTGGATAAAGCATCAGTCTGCAGACTGAAGGGTTCCAGGTTCAATCCCAGTCAAGGGCATGTACCTTGGTTGCAGGTTCAATCCCTGGTCCTGGTTGGAGCACATACAGGAGGCAACCAATCGATGTGTCTCTCTCATGTTGATGCTTCTCTCCCTCTGTGTCTCCCCCTCTCTTCCACTCTCAAAAAAAATCAATGGAAAATATTCTCAGGTGAAGATTAATTTAAAAAGAGAGACAGAGAGACCTCTGTTTGTCCTGCTTCCTCTGTTTCTTCTTTCCATCATCTCATTGGACTTCGTAAGGCAAGTAGTGAGTCATCTCAGGCAGTATCTCAGCACTACCTCATGTGCGTGTAGGCCTCCAAGAATGGGACAATCTGACCATCTGTCTGTCTGCCCAGCCTCATGGCAGGAATGGTGCTCCATTGTGCTGTCTGTCCACATCCTCATGGGCCAATTCATTCATTCTTCATGGGCCAATTCATTCATTCATCATTAAAGAAAAGTTCCCTGAACACCTACTAAATGCCAGGGATTTTTCTAGTAATAAACAAAGAGATAAAAATCTTACTCTAATGGAGCTTTCATTGTATTATCGGACAGAGATAAGAAAAAGGGTGCACAAATAGAATGGGCTGTATATAGAATGTTGAGGAAAGGGGTTAGGAGGTGAGTGTGTATGAGGGCCATGATTTTAGTTGGGGTGATCAGGTCTGAACGACCTAAAGGAAGTGATGTCAAATTGCTACATGTCATGAATGGCCACTGGGGCCAGGCGTTGTGCTGAGCACCTTTGAACTCTCACAATAACCCCTGATGACGCTCAACATTGCTAGGGTCCATTTCACAGATGAGGGAAGCAACATTCAGAGAGGTTAAATACACTGTCCTGGGACACACAGAAAAGAGCAGGATCCAAATTCCAGAATCCTAATCACTGTGCTGCATTACCAACTGGAAATAGGCAAAGTCACACAAGAACATCTGGGCCCCTCAGGAACCTCAGGACATGCTCTCACCAACAACATCCCTGCCCCCAGCACATACACTTTTCACCTATCCTTGTTGGTTTTTTACTTTTTATCTACGTGTTTAATATATTTGATTTATGTGGATTCTTGCTACTAAATGTTTAGAAGGAGGAGAATTGAAAAAAATACAGTTGACTGGCCCCAGGTAAAGGCTTGTGGGCCAATGAAAGTCTCAGCGCTTCACAGCACAGCATGGTATCAACGTGCCCAATGTTGACCGGAGTTCACCATAAAATGTCGGAGTGCGTTTAATAGCTCTGTTTAAGATGGACCAGAGTAGAATAACATAGTTTTAAAGAATTCCATTGAAACAGTTATTGTATACAGTATTTGCTTTAACTGGCACATACCATGCTTACATAAAGAATTCACTTATCTAAAAGGCTGAAGTAAGGTATCATTTTGTGGGACTATACACATTATATCTGAATCTTTGAACATATGTCCATGGATTTATATGCAAATATGTATGCATATAGTTTTCTATCTCATGTTGAAATAAAAATACACAGACAATTAGATAGTTCCATTTTTATTTAAATTGAGATTAAACTTGTTTGTTTTTAAGAGTACATTTGCTTTCTAATAATGTGCATCAACTTATTTTCTTTCTTAACCAGTGAATTCTTAGTAAATGAAGATGGGGCATGAAAGAGTTTTCTTCACCGGCTCCTTCAGCATTCTCTTTATAAAAACACTTGACTGGAAATCCTCTCCTCTCTCAGTGTCTCCCCTATACCTATGTGATGATATTGTTAAATATTAATTTGATATGTTGATAACATTTTAAAGCTATTTGATATTCATATTATCTTGACCTATTAACATAAAAAGGTCTAGGAAGACCCTCAAAACCTAAACATGTCTCGCCCCCTCTTGTCTATCCATGCATTAAATTTTGCCCATAGTTGATGACTTGCTTGATGGAAGCCTTGTCCCCTGGCAGCATGCACTTATAAAAGGTATTCATCCCTCGAAGACATGACACATAAGTTGCTTTAATGGAAAATCAAGTGCCAGTTCATTTTTCTCCAAAGTTGTCTCTGTGCATCATGGAAATTCAAGGTCTGGAACAAGCAACTCAGAAAATTTTGAAGGTCTGCTAGCTCTAGGGGGTGGGAGAAAACTCAATGTTCTTGAGAGCAGTAACAAAAGCCCTAGGAGTAGACCAAACTCATCCACTCTCACTTGGCCTCTTCCAAGTTGTCTAAGGGAACACCCAACGTGCTCTCTTCCCTACCCTGTTTTGCATAGCTCTGCTTTATAGGCTGGATGGACACCACCCATCATTTTTCTACCAGTTTTCCTTATCAGAGCAGCAGCCAACACTCACTGAGTTCAAACTATAGGACATGCACCTTACAAGCATTATGATCCCATTGAGTCCTCCCACTTTGCAGAAGAGAGAATGGAGATCAAGGTCTCACCATAGCAAGTGATTGGGAGATGCAGGTGTAAATGACTCCAGGCTCTTAGCTCCTCCTCACCCTATCTCTCAGATGCTCTTAAATCATTCAAGTTTTCCTAGTTAGAGCAACTCAGCAGTTTATCATTTGCCTCGCGAAAGAAGCCGTAAACATGATGCACATTAAACATTAAATACTTTATTGTGAAGCAATGATACTTTCACTAGTCCAAGTTTATGAGGTCAATAAACTGAATTAAAAATGCTTTGTCTACTTCTTCTCATTGTTCTGTTGTATACCAGGGTGTCAGGAGTCGCTTTGTACTGTCATCAGTTTGCTGCTTTGGACATCCCCACTCCTCCTCATTGATTTAATATAATATATTAGGGTGCTGGAAATCAAAGAATCAGACTGTAAAACTGTGTTTAAATAGAAAGTAAAGACACACTGAATCAAGTCCTCGGGCTTCACTACAAGTAAAATATATATGATATTCGTAGCATCCTTTTCAACTCACAGTGTTTGGGTTATTTTAAATTTAGAATCACAGATTGTCAAAGTAGAAATTACTTTTAAGACATTTTTTTATAATGGTCATCCTACTGGTATGATATATGTCTCATTATGGTTTTGATTTGTATTTCCTTAATGACTAGTGATGTTAAGCATGTTTTCATATACCAATGGCCATTATATGTTTCTTTGGAAAAATTTCTGTTAAAAGCCCATTTTTGGGGTCTTTTGTTTTTTTGTTCTTGAATTGTAGGAGTTCTTATATATTTTGGATATAAACGCCTTATCAGTTATATGACTTTCAAATATTCTCTCCCACTCCATAGTCTCCCTTTTTACTCTATTGATTATTTTCTTTGTTGAAATTGGAACTCTTGTGCATTGTTGGAAATCTAAAATGCTGCCACCATTATGAAAAGCAGTATGGAGGTTCCACAAAGAATGAATGTATAGTAATGTCACTTCCAGGTATTTATATTTTTAAAAATTGAAATAAATATCTCAAAGATATATTTGCACCCCCATGTTTATTGCAGCCAAGAGATGGGAACAACCTAGATGTTCACCAATGGATGAATGGATTTAACAAATGTGGTATACACATCCAATGAAACATCATTCAGCCTTAAAATAAGAAAAGAAAAATCTTGTTATATGTTACAATCAAGTGGATGAGACTTGAGGACATTATGTTAAGTGAAATAAGCCAGTCGCAGGACAAAAACTGGATGATTCCTACTTTTATAAAGTAGTCAAACTCATAGAAGCAGAGAGTTAAATGATAGTTGCAGATCTGGAGGCAGGGGGACATGGGGAAGTGCTCTTCAATGAACTATAGAGTTTTAGTCATGCAAGATGCGAAAGTTCGAGATACCTATACAACAATTTATATATAGTTAACAATACTGTCATGTACACTTACATTTTATTAAAAAGTAGATTTTATATTATGTGTTTTTTAGCACAACAAGAGAGAGAGAGAGAGAGAGAGAGAGAGAGAAAGATCTAATCCAGCTTCTACTTTTGCTAATGAAAAAATTGAGGCTTAGAAAGAATGGGTAGTTTTCTCAAATCACAAAATTAGAGAAAGAACCAGACCTGAACCCACACACTCAGAGATCTGCTCCTGTGTTTGCCAGGATTTCTGCCTCCTTCCCTGCAGGGCCCCCCAGGGAGAAACACAAGATGCATTGAATCTGGAGTTGATAAGGACACGTAGCCACAGCCATTTGAATACAATCCACTGCCTGACAGAGAAATGTCACCTAAAACATCTCTGACAGCTAGTCCACCACCTTCTGCCTAAACAAAAGGGTGAGCTTCTCAGCATTGTCAAGGAACTCATTCTATGTTGAACAGTGATAATTTTTAGGACATTATTAGGAAATTGCAATCTGACCCTTACTTCTCCCATTCATGTACTCCAGTCTTACTTTATAGAAAGGCTCCATATGGGAGCCTTTCGAATATTTGGAGACAACTACATTATGTCTCTATAAGTCTTCTCCCAAGTTAGAATAGGTCCCTCAGCCAACTGGTCATGTGTGATGTCATTTCCAGGTATCTTACCCTAACCATTCTGATCATCCTCTTTCACACAAATGCTAGTTTGTTCAGGTTCTTTTTCAAATAGTGCTACCAGCACTGAACACATTGTTTTAGATGTGATCAAACTTATGCAATGGTCCCCATCTTCATCTGAGTACTGCACAAATTGCAGGGCCTAAGGGAACATTCAATGTCTGTCAAGCATATCCCACAACTGGAGCATGAAGCATTTCTGGCCAAATAAATCATTCTTAATCTTTTTTCACTTAACTCCTGGCAAATCAGTTCATCTACATTCCAGTTGTGTAGCTGTTTATTTTTTTAACCTGAGTTTAAATCTTTATATTTATCTTTACTAAAATTTGTGTTCTTTATTCTTCATCTATATCATATGCAGAGAACTTTTAATCATCTAGTAGCTCTCTTTCCCAGAATCATGTGATTTTATGATCCTTCCTTCTATCCTTTATACAAGCCATTGAAAACTGCTGGCATGTCAAGGCAGAGTCCTGAAGAACTCTACTAGAGACTTATCTCTATCTCCATGCTGGTCCATTATCCAACCCTTGAGGTCAACTATTTACTCAGATACATATTCATGCAATACTATCATTCTTATTGCTTCCCTTGTTTGTCCATAAGCACTCACAAAATATCAGAATTCCTTCTGTTTACTTTTTAGTTTACCTTTATCTATTTAGTTTATTATTTAGTTATAGGGACAGTGAAGTGTGAAGGGGAAGAATACATCTCTAGAGTCAACCTGCTTAATTAGAATCTTGGTTTCATCATTTACTAGCTGTGGGATCTTGAGAAAATTAGTGAATCTTTCTATGCCACAGTTTCCATCTGGAAATTAGAGATAATAATAGGACTTACCTCAAGAATTAGCAATGATGATGATGATGATGATGATGATAAGAATGACAATAATGATGAGATGATGATAATTGATGATGATACAAATAAATCACCTAATTTCAAGTTTATATTACTTTTGACCTTAATCCTAGCAGGGGGCTTAAGAAGTAACATTCATTGAAGGCCTTCTGTAATGCCAGAAACTTACATGTATAATTTTAGATAATTTTCACATAAAAAGAAGTAATATTCTGTGTATAGAATTCATTTTATATACAGAAAAACTGAGGCTCAATGGGATTAAATAATCAGGGCAAGGTCCCCATTGGTAAGATAACAGAACCAGGATTCTAAAGCCCTTGCCCTTCTCCCCATCAATCACCTTCCTTCCTGCTTCTCTGCAATGAGAGTGTGTATCTAAGATCAAGCCTGGATGTTAAGTTCTGACCCAAATCAGGTGATAAGGGCTGAGGCTACAGAAGGAAATAAAAAAGGTTGAGCCCAACAGGATCTGATCATGAAGCAATAGGAATTAGAGGGGCAGACTTTCAGCATAAAACAATCATACACTCAAAAGAATTGAAAGCAGAGATTTGAGCAGATATTTGTTGCCAATGACCATAGTAGCATCATTCACAATAGCCAAAAGGTGGAAACAACCCACATGTTCAGTGACAGATAAATAGATAATCAAAATATGGTTTATATACACAGTAGAATATTATCCAGCCTTTAAAAGGAAGGAAATTCTGACATGCTACCACATAAATGAATCTTGAGGACATATGCTAACTGAAATAAGCCAAGCACAAAAGGATAAATATTGCATAATTACACTTAAATGAAAGCAGTCAAACTGATACAAACAGGAAGGAAAAAAAAAAGGTGGTTGCCAGGGGCTAGAGTGAGGTGTAGTTATTGTTTATTGGGTTCAGAGTTTCAGTTGGCAATGAGGAAAAAGTTCTGGAGATGGACAGATGATCCAACAATGTGAGTGTACTTAATGCCTCTAAATTGTACATCTAAAATGGATAAAATTATAGGTATATTTTACCATAATGAAATATATTTATACAGCCAAAAAATGTATAATGTCACTGATTAGTGCTAATTCCATCTCATTTAATCTTCACAAAAATTTCAAAACATGGGTTTTAGTATTGCTCTCAATTTTGAGGTGAGGACACTGAGGCAAAAAGAGGTTAAGAAACTGATCCATGTTCACACAGCCAGTAGCGGGTTGTAGTCAGGATTTGAAACCAGGTAGTCTGGCATCTGAGTGTATGCTTTTATCATCTGTGCTACAATTGGCAAAGGAAACTGACATTCCAGACATGAAGAAGAACGCTGGGTGTTAAGGCAGCCAGGGCATTCCCTGGATCAGGGTTGAGGTTCCCAGAAGGCAGGTGTCTGCTCCTGGACCCAGCTGCCCAGGTTGTGAGCACCTGAGCCCACAGAAGAGCTGGCTGACCCACAGTCCTTAAAGCCACCACCACACTTCTGAGACAGGGTTTGGAGTTTATCTCCAGCTCTGAACACCTTCTCAGAGCCTCAGAAATATACCAAGACTTGTGAGACCCAACTGGGGTGCATGGTCAAGAAGGTCGTGTGGATGAAATGCCACTTCTTTGGCTTCTGCTTTTTTGGCACAGAAGTACGTGGGAGATTTCCTGGTGATGGCTGATTTTTGCACTTCCTTTTTATTTCATTATTCTTTCTGGTGGTGTTATAGGGGTAAGAGGAAGAATATATATTTTGATAGACTTTTTTTCCTTTTTGCATCTATTTTTTTCTACTTTTCAAATCTTTCTTCTATTCAATTCCACCCACATACTCCCAACCACACAGGAAGACAACTGGTGAGATTATGTCTGCAGTGAAAAGCGTTCTGATTATGCTACTACTCCTGAAGAGGAATGTGCAAATGAGAGTTGGTGGCAAGAGCAAAGTGAATTTCCTTTCCCTTCATTCTCATAGGAGTTGACTGCAGCCCCAAAGGTCCTGCAGACCAGAGGCAATGAACTATCTTATCATCATTCATGGCCATATCCTAGTCAGTTGCAATTTGTGTTGCAAGGAGCTTACCACTAGCAATAGTTGAAGTATGGAAGTTGAGGATAAATTTTTAAAAATGTAATATTATTTGAGACAAGTTCAAACTTACCAAAAAACATTGTAAGAGTACAAGGAGATTTCATATACTCTTCATCCAAAGACCCCAATCAACTTACATCAAATGCTCCAGTGATGTCTTTTATAGCAAAGGGGACACACCCAGGATATTGGGTTATACCCAGTTATTTCATCTTTCTAGTTTCCCTGGCTTGGAACAGTCTTTTCTTGAGTCTCATGCTCTTGAACTTTTTGAAGATTATAGGACAGTCATTATGCAGGATGCCCTTCAACTTGGGTTGGTCCAATCCTTCCTTAAGATAAGACCCAGGTTACACATGATTTGGTAGGAAATTCCAAAATCAACATTGTGTACTTCTCACTGGAATTCTTTCAGGTGATGTGCAATGTTAGCTTGTCCCATTCATGTTGATGCTATGATCACTTGACTAGATGGTGCTGGCCATGTTTCTCTACTATAAGTTACTTTTTCCCTTTTGTACTTAATAAGTTTTTCATGTGGAGGGACTTTGAGACAATGTAAAGATCTCTTTCATTAGCCTACTCTCAACCACTACTTTTAACATCCATTCATGTTTCTTGCCCTAGTTCATTGTTACTATGATGATCATCTAAGGGAAAATTTCTAATTCCCTCATTCATTCTACATTTATTAGTTGGCATTTTTCCAGTAATGAAGAGTGTTATTTTCTCCCCATACTTTTATTCATTTATTTATTTATATCATGTTGACTCATGGATTTCTATTTTATTCAATGGGTCATAATTAATTTCTCTCATTATTTATTTTGACACCCAGTTTTGTCCTAGATTTGGCCAGCAGGAGCCCCTTTCAAACTCGCCCTTGTGTCTTTTCCATCTAGCCACATAACATTCTCTGAGAAATTCATTTAAATTGTACTTTCCCTGCCCAGCTCTGGAGTCAACCATTTCTCCAAGGATGCCTAAATATTTTTAGTGAAGAATGGGCTCAGAGCTTAGGTCTGAGTCTTAGGTGTGCTCAGTCCTACTAGGTTTTCGCTTCTCTGAAGACCTTTCAGTAGACAGAGCTCACTCCCCAACTACCTCAGGTCTTTACTCAAATATCATCTTCATGGGCCTTCCCTGTCTACCGTATTGAAAATTGCAACCCCCGACCCCATTTCTAGCCACAGTTCAACACTCTTCCCTGACTTCATTTCCCCTTACCATTTTTTATCATATAATACTATGTGGTTTTATGTCTTTACTTTATTATGCCACTCAATAAAACATTGGCTCCATGAGGGTAAGCACTATTCTAGGTAACCAAAACAGGGGGGAAAAATCCTTGTTTTCATTAATGAATATGAAAGATATAGAGAAATTGCCCTGGAACAAAAGTCAAGGCAGAGTACATACAATGGCCCTAAGCTCAGGAGAGCCAGCCACACCATACACGGACTGGCAGGAGGCTTGGACTGCTAGTCAAGGAAGGAAGAATAGGGTAACTTAGTGCAGAGTAGCCAGCCAGCTGAACTACACCATCCAGGGCTGTGTGGTTCAGCAAAATAATTTGGTGTATTTCCTACATGCAGCAGGAAATCCCTGTAAGGTTTTAAATACAGGAATGTCCCAATCTACCTTACATTTTTCAAAGAGTCACCGGTTACTTATGGAGGAAGAGTTACATGGGGGCAAGATTTTTAGCAGAGATACTTAGAGGGAGGTTTGTTGCAGTGGCCCAAGAGAGATGATGGTGTAGGGTGATGGAAGTAGATGTAATCGTAGAAGATTTAGGGGATATTTTGGAGACCGTCTCCCTAAGACTACGGGTGATGAATTAGTGCCATCATAACTGCCTTGGCATTCCCAGATGGCTAGAGACAGAGGATGAAGCTTCACAGGTGAATATCTGGATCAAGAGTTGCTTTGTAAAATCTGTCCACATTTCCTTTCTTGCCAGGAAGCCAAATCCTCTTCTGGTCACAGAAATGATAATGTAGGCCCGCTACACCTGTGGTAGAGGCTTTTGAGGTCTGAACAGAGACCCAGGAACTGGCAAAGGAACCCCCAGGAAAACCCAGGAACCAGGAATCACATTCCAGCATTCTCAGTCAACACCCCTCCCTTCCTTTCCTCCCACAGAAATGTTTCTCTTTGTAATTGTCTATAAAAGATTATTGTCTGCATTTTATTTAATTATTCCGTATGAAGTAATTATGAGAGAATAATCAGCCAGTTCGCCGATAATAGATGTTTCATGAAAGAACACAAAAGACGCTAATAAAAGGCAGAGCCAGCCCTCATCGCTGTCATTATTAGTTTCTCTACATCTTTAATTTTCCTACATTTTTATTGTTTGCCTGAAATTAATTGTCCATTTCTTTTCCCAATCAGGTTTATTGCAAGTGGGCCACTTCTAGATAGCTGTGCCATTAGTGTATTTATCTGGTGAATGTCCTAATAGGTCTTGTCAATATTGAAATATCTATCTAGGAAGCTAGAAAGAAAACAATCACAAAATTATTGTGTCCTGGTAGGCTACAGGACCTTGCAAGAATTTAGCCACTCCCATCCCCTCACTCCCACCAAGCATCCTCTTTTCATAAACAAGGAATCGGATTCACTGAGAAAATTTGCACAGCTTGCTGCTGGCAGTGCTGAGCCCAGAACCTGAGTGTCTGGGCTGACTCTAGGACAGTGAAGAGCTCTATCAGGATTTAACCAGCCTCACCTGAAAGCTCACTCTCATCCTCTGAAGCACTTCAGAATATGGTGTGTGAGCTTCACCACCCCTGTGCACACTGTTCTTAACCCTCAATGCTGATTTCCTAAAAATAAATGTTTGTTATGAATAAGACATTTGAGTATCACCTAACAGGATGTATTAGTCTGCTAGGGCTGCCATAGTAAAATACCATGGACTAGGTGGATTAAACAACAGAAATGTATTTTCTCACCGTTCTGGATGTTGGAAGTCCAAGATCAAGGTCAAGGTTTGGTTTCTGTGAGGCCTATCTCCTCAATTTAAAGATGGTCACCTTCTCTTTCTGTGTCTTCACATGACCTTTTTTCTGTGTGTGGAGAGGGAGGGTGGGAATGAAAAAGGGAGAGAGAGAGAGAGAGAGAAAGAGAGAGAGAGAGAGAGAACCCACTGTATTATCTCTGGTGTCTCTTCCTCTTCCTATTAAATGAGAGCCCCACTATTATGGCCTCATTTAACTTTATTTACCTCCTTAAAGGCCCTATCTCCAATTATAAACACTGGGCATGAGGCTTCAGTATATAAATTTGGGCTGGGTGGGGATGGGGATGGGAAAAGAGCAAACAATTCAGTCCGTAACACAGGATAATAATTTAATTCTATCACAGAATCTCTCTCTCTCTTTTTTTTCTCTCTGTCTCTCTCTCTCTCTCTCTCTCTCTCTCTCTCTCTCTCTCTCACACACACACACACACACACACACACACACACACACACACACTTTTAAGCTAGAAACTATAATAATTGATTAGAGGCAACAATGGTGCTCTATAGCTGTAGGTCATAGACAAAAGGTGTTTCTCAAACCCTTGAGAGGGGTTACCCCTGAGCCCTCTGCATTCCTGTTCACTCCTCCTATTCACAGGCTGTGGGGCCTGTGTAATGCATGCAGACTAGGCATAATGCAGGCGGGGACTCACGGGACACTCCACAGCTAAGCCTTACTCACCCCACTCTCTGGGTAGAGACCATGCTTTATCTGTTCTTCTTTGTATCCCAGTATCAAAAATAGGTTCTGGCACAGAGTAACCACTCAGTCAGAGAAGAGTGAATGAATGAATGAATGAATGAATGAGGGATTCTCTCTATGAGTCAGAGTTGATCACTAAACTCCTCCGCTTAAAATGCTGCAGTGGCTCCCCAGGACCTGGAAGGCGAAGGCCATTGTGGACTTCCATGGCTGGACCATACTCCACACCTCCAGCCTCAGCACTTCCCACTTTGGCACCAGCCCCTTTCTCCCTGTATCTCCATCTAGGCTAAGCTTCCTGAAGTTTTCAGAATAGCTGGAGCTCTTCTACATATTCCTTCTACATGAGCCTTTGCTCATGCTGCCTGGAAGGATCCCTCCTTTGTCTGGCTGGCTGAGTTTACCTTCAGGACTCCCTCACTTCTTCCCAGTTTGGGAGCTTCTCCCATTCTCTGGGCTCCCATGGCTTTCCATCTGAACCTTTACTCTGGTGTTATGTGTGTCCTTTATCTTGTCCGTCTCCCTCTTTAGGTATGAGGTAACTCTTTAGTCTGTGTTTTTTTAATGTTTAGCACAATTCCTGATACACCAGGGATCAATTAGCCTAATGAATTATGATATTAATGTTTGCATTATGTAATAAGAAGACTAGGTTTCTAATTCATTAATCAAAAACCAGTGCAGTACACACTTACGTAAGAAAGTTTATAATCTCAGGAGTGTGGGAAACTTGGCTGACTCCTGATTTCCCTCCTTTCCTTCCTTCTTTCTTTCCATCAGTGGGGAGGTGTCTCCCTTATGTTGCTTCATGCCTGCTGGGAGGGGAAACTTGAACACAATGGGCTTGATGCAGTAATTCCCAAACCTGTCAGAATCTCCTGGCAAACATTAATACATATCCCCAGGCCATGGTCTTCATGGCTAGTGAATTAGTCTCTGGAGGAGGAGCCCATGTACTTCTGTGATCAGCCAAGTGGTAACCACTGGGATAATGGAAAGGACCTGAAGTTGGAGTCTCTAACTGGTCTGGCCACTGATGAGCTGAGTCTCCTTGGTAAAGTCATTAATCTCTTTAGATTTTAACCTTTCTGTCCATGCATGGAAAGGGCAAGATTGGATTAGTATTTGTCAATCTTTTTTTTTTTTTTTTAGCAAAGGGAAAAAATCTTGCACAAAACGTAAGACTGAAAAAAAAGCAGGTTGTAATGATTGAAGATGGAGAGGAATTCCCACTCAGCCTCATTCTCAGTTCCTCTAACATTGTCCTGAAAAGTCCACAAGGCGCTTCCATGTGGACTTCCAGGACACTCTAGCATATAAACTGATAAATCCTGGAACAAAAGATCTATGTCTCTGCCAATAGCAGCATTTTGTGACTCCATGGTAACAGCGTGCTCACTTGGAGATGAGCCCTCAGGTCACTTTCTACACATCTGGGAAGTTGCATAACATCCCCAGGGCAGAAGAGCTGCCTGACAATGTAGAGGGAACGTATGCAAGCAAGCAAGCAAGCAAACAAACAAACAAAACTGCAGGACACCTGGGACCAGCTCTGGAGCTCTGAGATGCAAAAGTACCTGGAGAAAAACATGGGTGAGCTGAATATGTCAGTGAGATCCAAAGCCAAAGGGCTGAAGTAGAAGAAGAATCCAAAGCATCCAAGAAGAATGCTTATAAATCGTAATAAGAAATCAAGTTGTGCCTTTCACTGAAGCAGAATTCAATATCAGGGTTTGTCCCATTTAATTCTTCTACACGGAGACATATATAATCTTAGTAAGTTCTTAGGACCCATTTGATTCTGTTTTAGGACAGTGTCATATTCAAAGAAATAAAATGTAATGACCAAAGCCAGTTTTAAAAATCTAAGCTTATTGGTATCTTTGAAGTCCAAACCATAACACAACAATACTTTTCTAAAACCCCTTTTCTCACCTCTCCAGTTCTTTTCCATCTCCACTGTTAGAATCTTTCCATTCTGGATGTTCCTCATTTTCTGCTCTACTGACTTCGCCCAGCACTCAAATGAAAGCTTCCTTGTCTGGCAAGGATCCTAAGCAGTTTTTAAACATGTGTATCTCCACCTCATGATGCCATGCTTGTGCCTAACTCAGGCTCATTCCTGAATTTCTTTCCTTTCCGTTGAACCCACCCAGTAATTTTAATCCAGTTACTCATTCAGAGCTGTTTTTGAATGTTGTTCTCAGCACAGATGTCTTTCTTGATGCTGAGCTTCACTAATGCACTCTGCTTGGTTTGAATCTCCCCCTTCCTCCCATCTCCATCCACCCTTTCACCTTGTCTCTTGTTCCGACACTAAACAGACCCACCCAGGCTGGTAGAGAATTCCTGATCGATTAGGCTTAAGAGGGGCAGACCCTGGGGAGCCAGGGGATCCCTACTGCTCACTCCACAGACTCTCCTTATAAAGACTGTCTCCACAGTGTTGCAACCACTAAGAAAAACAGTTGCCCTTATTTGGGACACCAGCAATACTGACTCGCCTGTTCTCAACATTCAAAATCCTGAGTTCTGTAGCTGGTGCAAGACATAGCCCTGACCTTGATGTTGGGTGCCACTCTCCACTCATGTCTCAACCAACACATCACGTACATTTCTGGTGGCCTTCCAATGGGGCAGCTGCAGCTCTAATCCATAGGCTGCTTTCAGGAATCCAGCCACAGAGCCAGATCTCAGCATTTCAGCTCACATAATAAGCCACCGCAATTATGAACCTCCCCCACGTGCTTGCCTAATTATTACCTAGGTCAGGTTGAAATACACTTGGTGGAAGTCGAGCTGCCTTTCTTTGAGCTGAGGCACAAAGGTTTCACTCTTCACTCTAATATCATTGTTAGGGAAGTCAAGCTGGCATATGTTTTCAGGAACCACCACTGAGATCATTTTTCTCTTTCTGGGGTAATTCTGGGAAAGAAAAGCATTCAAAATATTATATTTGCCATCCCTTAGCACATTCATGTCATGTAGCACCTACAATTAATGAGTGGTACTTGTGAGGATGTGAGTCATTACAGCAAAGCATTTAATTCCATTCTTCTCCTATGTGCTGATTTAATCCGCCCTGAGTTAAACCGGAGCTGTACCGCACTTCCCTGAATAGAGCTCCATGTGATAACATGGTGTGTCTGAATGACAGCGATTTTGCACATGTACATAGTAGCTTCCAGGCTAGGATCTCCAAGAGTTGCTTCACACATGGTAATTGATGGCACCTCTAAGCGTTACATTAAACATTTAATTGAACAGTTAAATGTGGATTAATGAGGCCATTAATTAATATAGCAGGGAAGTCTGTAATTCTTATCTGAGGACCACAGAGAAGATTTCCCCACACTGTGTATTTGAAACTCCATCATGAAAATTCAAAATCGTGAAGCTGTGGGGAATGAGGAAAAAGGACTGCAATGGTGATAGAAATAGCATAAGGCCGGCAGGAAGGAGACTCAGAATTTGGAGACATGAGTTTAAGACCAAGCTCTACTGCTAAGAAGCTATATGACTTTGTGTAAAATACTTTACCTCTCTAGGACTTGGTTTCCTTCACTGAAAAATAAGGAATGTACAACATTGTCCCTAAGACTTCTTTTATTTAACCAATCCTCTGAGTCTGTGAATTTAACCAAATGGAATCTGAGAGTAGATCCACTTGCTCAGCTATTGACTCCTGTCCATCAAGCATTTGGCTCAGAACTCCAGCCCTTCCAGTTACAGCCTACCCGAGGCAGGTGGAGCAGCACTGGACTTGGAGTCCTAAGTCTCATTTGCCATTCTGCTGCTCCAGGTGATGTTTCAGAAGTCAATCAATGCCCGCAGTTCTCCATTCCTCGTTTTTAAAATGCAGATATAATGGTCTACTACAAGGATCATTTGAAGTACTTTATATGTGAACCAAAAAGTATAATGCATATGTGAGCAACTATTTTTTATTATCATCACCCACTGAGAGCTGGTTCTGGGAGTCATGTCAGCACCTATGGCTGTTCCTTCATCTCTCTACTTCCCTTCTTCTCCCCCTAACTTAATGTTCATTCTCAAGTTTCTATTTTTCTAAATATAGAGAAAACTATCAAGCCTTTGGTACCCATAGTTCAACAAACAATTATCAAACCCTTTATGACTATGGTAATGAAAATGAAACAGTAAGAAAATCTAAAGTTCCACATGGAGCCCTAACCAGTTTGGCTCAGTGGATAGAGCGTCGGCCTGCAGACGGAAGAGTCCCAGGTTTGATTCCAGTCAAGGGCATGTACCTTGGTTGTGAGCATATCCCCAGTAGGGAGTGTGTAGGAGGCAGCTGATCAATGTCTCATCGATGTTTCTAACTCTCTATCCCTCTCCCTTCCTCTCTGTAAAAAATCAATAAAATATATTTAAAAAATAAAGTTTCTCATGGAGGCATTAACTCTTCCAAACTAAACCTAGCCCCTTCCTCTCTGTAAAAACTTTCCTTCCATCCACCCCTTTTCCACAAGAGTGCTTTCAGGATTTTTCTTAGATGGAAGTGAAATAACAAACATACTGAGTATTGTTTGTAGGTTTTCTTCCCCCACATAAAGATCATTATACACAGTAGTTTATCTAATGTTATCTACAGAGAATGAATGTTGACAAGTCTATTAGGCAATTTTGTGGAGGAGAATTCCTATCCTTTAGTAACAAGAAACTCAACTGTTTCTTCCCCCAGAAAAGGAAGCTTTGCCCTAACCGGTTTGGCTCAGTGGATGGAGCGTCGGCCTGCAGACTCAAGGGTCCCAGGTTGGATTCCGGTCAAGGGCATGTACCTTGGTTGTGGGCACATACTCAGTAGGGGGTGTGCAGGAGGCAGCTGATCGATGTTTCTCTCTCATCGATGTTTCTAACTCTCTATCCCTCTCCCTTCCTCTCTGTAAAAAAATCAATAAAATATATTTTTTTAAAAAAGAAAGAAAAGGAAGCTTCTTCTGCCAATAGGGCCTCTTGGGCAAGCTTGTAGAGTTGTAGACTTGCTTGTAGAATTGTGTTGCAATATGGTAAGAAGTCACATACATGCCTGAGTTAAAATGCTCAAAAACCAGCACTGTTCTAGCATTCTTCAGCTTCCTTTCCTTTTTTCTTTTGTCTCATCTGGACTCAGTCCCAAGTCCCTGACTTCCAGAAAGGCATTCTTTCCTCTCCTTGTTTAAGAAAGACTATTCAGAATTTTAAGGTAATAGCAACATTTTTGGTTTAAAATTTGAAACCATTTATAACATGGGGCTGCTTTTTCTCCAACATAGTCATTTGGCAAATTGATCAGAGATTCATTGTTTCTGCCAGTGCTGGGCCATAGCAGTTAATATGTGGGATCCCGGAGTGATAGTTCTGGACCCCATTAACTTCTCATACTAGCTGTGTGTCTTTGGACAAGGTGTTTAACTTGGTCCCAAGCCACAGTTGTCTCATATATAAATAAGGTAATGATAGTGCCTATTTCTAGAATGCTTTGTGAGGGTCAAATGAGATCATACATGTAACTTTATATGAGTGAAAAACTCTACAAGTAATCTAACAGAGTATGGAAAAAAGAAGGTTGTGTGTAGGTCTATATGTGCCTGGCACAAAGAAGTGCTCAATTAAGAGGAGTTAATATCATTATCAAATAAGGGCATGAATGGTTCTTTGCTATGGAGTATTGTGAGAATAAGGATACATCTGCATAATTTCCAAACTGAGTCCAAGTGGAGCAAGTTAGTATAGGCAAACCCACATTTAGTATCATGTGAGTGGTGTATGCGTTTGGCCTGGCCAATGGAAAAGTGTGCACTCAGGCCATTGGTTTAAGCCTAGCACTCAGCATTGCAGGACTGAGTTCAGGTACCATGCATGGAGCCCAACCTCAGATCACACCGTGGGGAGTGCTCAGTGGGAAAGTGGCCCTCATTAAATAATAAACACAGGAACATTCAGAATTTTTCAAGATATTTGAATTCTAGGATAATGATTGGGTACTAAGAAGTCTTCTGGGAGAACCCAATAATATAAGAGGAAGGAAATTTCTTCTTTCTTTCTCACATCACTCTCTTCATTCTACCTATCTGTTCATATATACAATGGGAAATGAATTGGAACATTTGGGCACATATGCAATTAACTTTTTTAGAGGACAGTGTGTCTTCTACAAAATTATATAATTGTATCAAATCCTCTAGAATACAATGAGCTTTTCCATGTCCCATGCACTGTGCTAGGCATTTAAGATATAAATAATTGAGAAATACAGTCCATATCCTCAAAGATCTTATAGACTTGGAGACAAGATTATCTTTGCAAAACCCCAGACTTCCCTTTTCTCCTTTAATGTTCCTCCCATCCTAAGTGCTCCATGTGTTCACTTGCTCTCAGCAAAGAGTCTGATAAACTTCTTTGCACCAAAGTCTGCTTGGCTACACTACACTAAAGTCTACATATTCAACCTCTTCAAATCACAAGGGGATCTACTTTGGATAAGACAATATGTCTTAAACCAAAAAAGTTACCTCAAATGACAGAATTTTTAAGCATTCTTGGGAAGGTATGTGGAGTGAATATTTACATATTGGTATATGCTTGCTCACTCTGAAATGAGCTAGCTATTGCGCTAATGAATATATCTTGGTCAGGATCTGCCTTGGTCTTTGCGTAGGCTTAGTGGGGAAGCCACATACCTTGTAGGTACTATATCATAGACCAGTGAAGAAACTTAAGTTTTGAGTCAGAATTGAGCACCAGGGTCCTGACCGGTTTGGCTCAGTGGATGGAGCGTCGGCCTGTGGATGAAGGGTCCCAGGTTCGATTCCGGTCAAGGGCATGTACCTTGGTTACCTTGGTAGCTGAATCAATGTTTCTAACTCTCTATCCCTCTCCCTTCTTCTCTGTTAAAAAAGAAATGAAATATATTTTTTTAAAAAATTGAGGACCAGGGGCAGAGGCTTTTTCTCTCTAATTTTTTACAACTGAGCACTTCTAGAGTTGCCTGGAATGCCCCATATGTTTGTATACTGTGAGACTTGACCACATACCAAATTTGCTCATCAAAGCTCTCTAATTGAGCTATCTCCAGTGTTAGATGGCATAAGTCAAATATTAGTCTTAATTTGAACTAGACCATTAACATATCAGACTTCTTTGTCATTCTAGACAACTTCAGAGCCAATTGCTCTCACATTCCCTAACTTTAAAGAATTGCCACTTCAAAGGGTTCAACTCTTCCCCAATTTTTATTTAGAAAACTGATAATGGTTGAAATAAACCACAGGGGGTCAAAGAGCCAGGTGGCCAGGGAGCTTATACTCAGATGAGAAAAGCTTTGCTGCCTGCTGGTTTAATAGGCTGCCTTATTTCTAATGGGGCTTGAGTGAGCTGAAAGCGAGGCCGAGAGAGCATATCAGAGCGATCTTAACATTGAACCACCTGACATTGGATCTGTGGGGGATATTTCATCATTGTCTGCTTGACCTTTGGCCCTTTAGACTTACAACCCATCATTTCTAGGAAGCAGGGACTAAACAAGCCATTTGTTCCCCATCGAATGTACCTGTCCTGATGTGCTGTCAACAGCTGTTTGCATTGCTAACTGTGCCAAGGGAAAACATTTGATGCTGACAAACGTGAATTTCAAACCACCTCTTTTATTTTTGTCACTCCTGGTGCTAATGATGACCTATATTCTCTACCATAATGATTATCTTAAAAGTCTTTTTGGCTTTGAGTGTTTGAGTCCTAAGTGCCCGTATTTTGAAAGAATATAATATGGAGAGGTCTATTATCTTAGAATTCATTTGCCCATTTCTTTTCTTTTTCTCTTTTTTTTTTCTGAGGCAGCACTGTAAATTAAACTGCTTGAGTTGGCTTTGTAGGTCTCTTTTTTCTCCCCCCCCCCTTTTTTTGCATACACAGCAAGGATAACTACACCTCAGATTTATGAGCATTGTGAACAGGTTGCCATAGCAACCACTCTGGCTGCTCTACACCAAATAACCTTGTCATGTGAGCGTTTATCACAGGAACATCAAGGACTGGATTGCACTGTACGCTCTTTGGCTAAACAGCAGGATTTTTCTGAATAATAATTGGTCGTGGCCTTTTATTCCACCAGTCAGAGTTAATCATCCTCGGAATCTGAAATTAACCATAATGGATTCAAGGCATAGAGTGCAGCCATTCAAAAATTCATCTTCGGAGGAAGAAAACTTTCCAGTGGTCTTTGCTCTTTGTTGTATCTAACCACTGTTGTTACTGTTGTTGTCATTATTATTGGGAAGGCTTAAGGAGAGGATGAGAATTTAGAAATGGCACATAGAACTCGTGAGCATGATATAAGTAAAATGGGCATCTTAACTAGCCTATTATTTATGAGAAGTAAAAGATATTTTAAATGGCCATCAAAACCAGTAGTCTTTTTTTCCCTCTCAAATTAACTCTACAGGACATTTCATCATTTGAATGGATTTTACTACGTTAAATTATTTTCCGTAGATTCATGTTTTACTACACACCCAGAAATTTCAATGTGCTTCTGATGTATCATATTAGGAGGGAAAATAAATGGGGGGTCAAGGATCAGCGAGCTGTCTCCATGCCTACGCAGGATGTGAGTGTGTGCACACAGACACGTGGTACTTGTGTGCATGTGCACGAACCCACAAGATGGACCCCAGAAAGAAAATAATTACATCACAGAATACATCTGGCTCTCTGTCACAGACAATTATGTTAGATCTGGGAGTGGGTAGGTTTAAAAAATGTCAGATTGTGATTATTCATCAGCAGAGTGGTTTTCTGGTCCATGAGGAGTTAGCACTTAAAATTCTGCTAAGGATGGGACCAAACTCCAGAAAATTCACCAAATTGTAGTTTCCTTGAACACTTCCTGTTTTTAGTTACCCTCTCTCCTATACCTTCTTTTTGCAATTCCCTAGTTCCAAAATCTCATATCTTACTGGTCCTCTGTCGTTATTGTTAATAATCTTCACACCTTAAGTGTGGCCTCTCCCAAGGATAGTTACATTAAAATTAAACTTTGAATCTCAAATGGAAGAATTTTAAAAATATGTAAAGAATAGTTTTTTTAAAAGGTGAATTGAAGGAGAAAAGGACATTTTTAAAATTCCCATTAAATTATATCTCCTGAGTAGCCACAAACTTCACCATCTTCTACCAGAAGGATGTAGTCAGTCCAATTAAATGAAGTTAAATGATTGGATTTAGAAATGGAAAGTGGCTACGTGGGCAGTTGTTGGATAAAGCTCTTCAAGGAAATGACACTGTCCATCCTAAGTCACATCCCTACTCTTGTCTTTTTAGGTTCTCCCTTGGAAATAAGTGTATACATGAGGTAAGCAGTAAGCTGAGCTGTGGAAAAGTAAGAACACATTAATAGGAACACAGTAATTCATTTGTTCACCAACTATATATTAAGCTCCTTATGAATGCCAAGGTCACTACTAGGTACTGTGGAGGAAACAGCAACAAATGAGACTCAATTCCCATTCTCTAGACACTTCAGCTCAGAGGTGAAATAAAATACTTATAGAACCTCTATGACAGCTGCACTGTTGAATAAGAAAGAAACCTCTTGTGAGTGGCATAAAGGTCTGGAGGTGGCAACAGTCATTGGATTGTCATGGGAGGGGTCCTGTTGTGTGTGGTATTGAAACTGCTGTGCTCCAGTGATGCATGGAAGGCTGGTGGCTGGGAAGAGAGCACTCCAGGGAGAGAGGATGGCCGAAGTGAAAGCCAGAGGCACAGAAGTGCTTGATGTGTCCTGAGAATGATCAGCATTTGTGGGTCTCCTGGTTCACATCCATGAGTTGTGAGTAGAGATAAAACTGGAAAGTATCTTGAGGCTAGATTTGAAGCAAGAGTCACTTAAGTGTCATCCTAAGATGCTTGGACATTTGTTTGGATGGCATTAGAGAATCATTTCAGATTCTTAAGCAGAAGGATATTGATCTGATTCAAGCTGCAGGGAAATTTAAATATGTCTAGGGTGAGGAGTAGGAAGAAGATGTTTTAGAAGTTTTTTCATCACTTGGAGAGATGTATTTACGTTAAGTCCCTGTTGAATGAAGCTTTTCTTCTTATTTTATGTCTGGGGATAGAGAAGAGGTATTTCTCTTTTGATGGTGGTTTTTGAGATGCTGTTAGCATTGGGCAGACTCCCACTCTTGGTGAAAACATCAGATCCATGGCTTAACAATTGGGTAGATGAATCATTAGAAAAATGCAACTGGTCATATTTAGGCTGGTCAGGCTGAAGCACCAAAGACACAGCCTATTTGATTTCTTAAGTTTTAACAGGAGTTCATGAAGAGGGATGAAGTGATCAATATTGTTGTCCAGTGCTCAGTAAGCTATGACCAATCTGCCAATGAGCATTGCTGCTCATGGCCCATGAGTGCTGGGGTTCGATACTAACAAGAAAAATCACATTCACACTGTGTGGCAGAAAACCTTCACAGACTTGTGTCTGGAGCTCAGGGCACAAGAAGCACACCTTGACCTGAATTCCTCGTGGCTTCCTCTGACTCTTTTAGGGAGTATGATATGTGTAGATCAGGTTTAAAGTGTGAATGAAAGGGAAAATGAGTCCCTCTGTGGTTTCCCTTTACCCTGCCTTGCTCTTGACCATGGAACGATTGAGCAGATTTGTTTTGTGTTGTGGCTCTGTCCTAGAAACTGTTCAAAATGATTATTTTCCTTTCTCCTTTATCATTTATAAGCTCTATGAGGACAAAAAACACAGTGTCCTTTGTACTCTCAGAAGAGTGGGCATTCTTCCTGCTATTAATGCTCAGCATTAGGTTCTTCCTGGTGCGAAACAGCAGCTCTGTGTAAGCAATGGTGTGTTATCTGAAACTGCATAGCAAAGTGCTCCAAAACATAATGGCTTATAGCATAATAATAATTTCATATCTCTCAGTTTCAGAAGGTCATAAATTCAGGAGCAGCGTGGCTAAGCTATTCTGGCTTGGGGTCTCATGAATTTTCAGTCAAATGTCAGGGAGGGCTACTATCATCTATCATCTAAAGATCTGACTAGGGCTAGAAGGCACATGAGCGAGGTGGCTCACTTGCATGGCTGGCAAGGTGGTGTTGGCTGATGTTGAGCGTCTTCATTTCTTCACCACAAGGGTCTCTCCACGGGGCTGCTTGAGTGTGCTCACAGCATGGTGGTTGACTTCCCCCACTGCGAGGGAGGTACCGAGCTAGAAGCGCGTATGGCCTAGTCTTGGAAATCACACACCATAGCTTCGGATCTACTCTATGGATCTTGTAGAACAGCCTCATGGAATGAAGGTGGGGATTAGACAGGGTGTGACTCCAGGACGTAAAAGTCATTAGGCGGTTTCTTGGAGGCTACCTACCACAGAAGTACTGTATCTTGCGCCTCATCAGTGGAACGTGAGGCTCTAGTCTAGTATTCAAAAGAGAAATTGCCTTGTTTCTGCTCAACAATTCTGGGGAAATTTTTACACCTGTGCTGAAGTTGAGCGGTGTTCACTAGAGAACTGCTTTAATCTGACCGTCTGGAATAATGGTTGATAGTGGACTAAATTATTATAAACATACACATAAAAATAGTCAACTTTTATTTTACCTTAAACATAAATGCATGTTCATCTGCCAATTCTTTCCTATAGAACCAATAATTTTTCTTTGAACAAGGGTCTTCTAATTAAAGTTCTACATCATCTTTCCCCCAAAACCATTCCCAGAATACACAATTCACATTATCTAGTTTTGTTTTATGTTTTTAAAAGTAAAACAAGAGCCTGAAATATATTTTTAAGCAACTAGAATGCAGAGTTCATCAGGACTTTTATGGTCTTGGCTAATTTCTTAGAGTTGTCTCACCCACACTCAATTCATCACTGGTTCTTTTTTTCAACTTCTCATATTGACTTGTTCCAAAGCAATCAACTTGGTTTTTATCAAAACAACAACTCTCTTTGCATTCATATTTAACAGTTTTGCATAATATTTAAATAAATTACATAATTTTAACTAAAACTAGCATTAAAAGGTTTGGGAACACACACAATTGATTCTTGGGAAGCATACAGCATAACAAGTAGGAGTGGAGTACACTGGGCTCCTAGAGAGGAGTGTAACCCTTAAAGGTCATCAGGATGTCTTGAACATAGGGTGAACAGCATCAATTAAGTGGTCATGGACTAAGGCAATGTTTGTAGTTAATATTTTAATTTACTTGAATTTGCTTAGAAGTATGCTTTGGAATGGCTGATCTTTGTGCTCCTTCCTCAAAAATCAAATCTGTGCAAATAATTGAACTTCTTATGCAACTGATCATAGTCACAGATGTCAACTAACCCTCAATGCTCTCCTCACCAAGCATGTAGGAGAGACCTGATGAAAAAAAAAACCCTCAAGGAATGGGAAGATGAATGCTTAAAAATTAATTATGTTTGACCCCAAACCTTAAGGTGACAATGCAGATCAGCTTTTAATTCAATGCTAAATGGTAATACCTACGCAATAAATGCATCAACACCAGGCTCAATAGTCAGGGCAGGCTTTGTGGAGGAGAGAGTCTTGATTTTATCCTTAAATAGGATATAAAACATCCATTCAGATAAGAGATTATACCAAAGGAGTGAGAATGAGTGGGGATGATAAGAGTGTTCATGGAAACAGCAAGGAGAACATGGAGAGAAGCTGTAAATGTGATCTCTCAGGGAGGAGAGGGCCAAAGAGACTGCTGGGGTCCAACCCCAGCAGGTCCAGGGGTCCCCAAAGGTGTGGACGGAGTCGGTGAAGAAGGAATGACACAGAGACAGCGTTCAGTTGATCAGCAGCCTTGCCAAGATCTCTAGCCACAATCTCCAGCCAAGTTCTGTGTCCATGTTCTCTTGCTAGGTTCTCCAGCCAAGTTCTCCAGGTTCTCCAGCCAGGTTCTGTAGCCATGTTCTCTCGCTAGGTTCTCCAGCCAGGTTCGGTTTAGGTTCTCCAGCCAGGTTCGGTCGCCAGGTTCTGTAGCCGGGTTCTTCAGCCAGGTTCTGTCTAGGTTCTCCAACCAAGTTCTGTCGCCAGGTTCTGTCCAGAATCTTTTGCCATGTTCTCTCCAGCGAAGTTCTTCTGTCCCTAGGTTCTGTGTAGGTTCTGTCTTCTGAGTTCTATGTCTAGGATCTTCATCTAAACTCTGTCTCTTGTTGTCTTGCTACATCTGTATTTATACCAGTTGATTCCAATCCTATCAATCTCTATTCCAAAGGTTAGGGCGTTTCTTATCTCCATTCCAGGGAGTAAAGATTATATAGTTTAAGCATGATTGTTCGTAGTTAAAGAGATTAATTACCCGCCTGGCACTTAGTGAAGGGGTTTTATTACCTCCCTAACTTCAGGGGAAAATCCCTACCTGGGGAAACAACCTTTCTCAGAGAGGTGACCTTGGTTAAAACACATAGTGCCAAGAAGGTGAGCAAATATATTAAGAACAGTATGCCATATATGCCAGGTCCCTTGAAACAGCAAGGATGGACTGGCTCCCGGCAAGAGACCTAGGAGTTCTGGTTCACTGTTGGAAATAGAGAGTCATGGCAGGTTTCTGAGCAAGGGAATAGCATGAGTAATGGAGTAGTTGAGGACTAGACTGGCAAGCAGACATTGGGTAGATTCAAGTGGGAAGAAACTGGAACCAAGGCCAGTTTTCAGGGGCTGTTAGACTGAATTAGGAATAACGTGTAGGAAGGTCCTAACAAATGTAGTTTATAAGTACAGAGATTTCACTAGGAAAAAAATAACTGAATTTGGGAGCCCTACAAGCGGGAAGATAAGTATAAGAAATGAAAGTTTGAATCTAGGGAGATATGAGGAATCATTGGTGCTAGTTGGTACCATTGATATAGTATGAAATGTTGGGAAGGGGAGCCAGTATGAGTAAGAAAATGATGAATGAAGATTTAGGCTGAATAGGAAGTGACAGTTGCAGTGGGAAGAGGGATGGTGGAAGGTAGAAGACACAGAAAGTCTGGAACCAGGGAGGAGAAACAGAAATCAGGGGATAGATTCAGGAATTATTCACAGAGAAACCTGTCAGAAACCCCAAAAGTAGGCAGGTCAAGCCTCCAGGGAGGGTCCTGTGGAGAGAAGGAAAACTAATGTCAAAACTGAGCTTTAGCCAAAACCCCTGCTCCATCCACGGAGCCAGAGCTTTTCATGACAGAAGAGGTGGCTGGAGGTGCCGCTCTCTATGATCTCACAGCCTAAGCTTCCTGCTTTTCATTCCTCATTCTCCCGCTTTGGGAGTTTTGTCCTCTGTCTTTCCTTTCTGGGTCTCCATTTAGACAATAGGCAGTTAGACTCTGTAAAAGCATGTGCATGGGTTCAATCTGATTTTATTTTACTGTTATGTGTAGGCTGATCCTGGTCCCCCCATCCCCATGCCCACCCTCAGCCTCTCATTTCTGCCCTTTCTTTCCTCTCCCCTCCTAACTTTTCTACTGATTCTATTCCCTTAAATTCCTCCCTTGTTAAGGATGGGAAGCCCTCCAGTAGGACCCACACTCCATTATGTCACACATCATTTAAATTTCTTTATCATTTTCCCAGTGGGAAAAGCAGTAATTGATGGTATTTCCATTTATCTTCACTTTCTATGCTCCATCTGGGGAAAAGATGAGGGTTTCAAATAGCTCATTATTTATTTTTCACCAAGCTCAAGTTGAATTCCAGCACCATCCTTATAGGGACCCAGACTTCCCACTATCCCATAATGTTTTATGAGCAGTTTTACAATCCAGACACTGTATTATCATGTCCTTCTGAAAGATGGTTATGTGAATTGTCAGCAAATAGGAGCTGAAAGACAGGGTGATCTGCCCCTGCTTGACGGTTGCTTTGCTGTCAGCCCTGGTGAGAGCCCTTTGCTCTGGAGTGCTGTGTGGAGGAGCCTCTGCAGTGCGGCAGGGTGACCACTCCTGTCTAAAATGCTTTCAACCCAGGCTGGTTTGGCTCCGTGGTTAGAGTGTGGGCTCACAGACTGAAGGGTCTCGGGTTCGATTCCTGATCAACGGCATGTACCTTGGTTGCAGGCTCAATCCCTGGCACTGGTTGGGCACATGAAGGAGGCAACAAATCAATGTGTCTCTCGCACATCAATCTCTCTCTCTCTCTCTCTCTCTCTTGCCTCCCTCGCTTCCACTCTCTCTAAAAAATCAATAGAAAAAAAACTATCCTCAGGTGATGATTTAAAAATAAATAAATAAAAGGCTCTCAAGTTCAATGACCATAAACATAAGCTGAGATGCTGTCTTAGAACATTCTCACTGCAGAATTCCTTATTGAGCATTTCTGCCTATTTCATGGATGAAGAAACTGGAAACTGGGGAGCCAAGTTCAGGACACACATACAATGACGAGCTCAGGACTGGAAACCAAGCTTCTGACAATAAAAAAAAATCTTATTAAACAAATTGTTTTGCTAAATACATCACAAATATAATATCCGGCAGGTTTATTCAACTGTCCTCAGTAGAAATGAAAACCCACAGATGAGGAAATGCAATGATTTGAAGTTGCTGTTTCATGTTGAGAAAACGAAGTGATCACAAGGCCTAACAATTGGCCTGCTTCGTCTCATCCCCAGAGTTGGGGCTCAAGTGATACACTTTTGATTTACCTTGTCTGTCTGCATCATTTCACTCGAGATTTATGGAGTTGAGGTGGAGTTTTTTGTATTCCTTATTCAACTCCCTTTTGCTTTCCTACAAGAGAGAGAAATAACTGGAGCTGAGTGGGATAGTTTCTCCCCGTTATTTTGGGAACATGCTAACCAAGGCCATTCTTGGGACTGGCTTTTGGAGATATGCCTGAGATGGGTAGAGGGAGTGAGGGCACAGATTTACAGATTTCACAGGACAGCATCAATTAGGAGTCCAAGCTGCACCCTGAGCAGATAGGATTTCCTGTAATAAAATGGGGTTGGGAAGTACAGTGCTTAAAAGACCTGAGATGACATGCAGTAAAAAGAATACTGGACTTGCACCCAGATTCTGGTTTTGACTTTGCAACCAAATAGCCGCATGACCTTTCTGAGTCTCTGTATTCTCACTTATATGATAAGGGAGATGGTTTTGTAGATGCAGAGAGCCCGTCCAGCTCTAACATTCCAGGATTCTATGGAGACTTTGCATCCGGGCGATGGTGAGCAATGATTGCAAGGAGCATGGGCCGGAAGGGGAATGCAAAGCAAAGACTAATGGAAAACACATGGTGTGGATGACTGGAGGCAGGAAGCTATGGGGTAGGATCAGCAGGCCCAGGGGCTCCCATAAAGGCTTCACTTCTCCAGGGGAAGACTGTTTCCAAACTCACAGCTGAGCACAGGCATGACGAGTTGAACACCCATAAATTACTTTTTCATTGCTCATCAGAGAAGAGCAATTCATAATCATCTCTGTTGACTTTCAAAACACCCCTTTGAAGCAAACAGATTCTATTATCCTGCGTTTACAGATGAGATGACTTAGACTCCAGGAAGGTAGGAGACTGCTCAAGATTTATTGTTTATGGGCTGACTTGGATAAGACCCAAAGTTTTCTAGGTCCTACTCACTTTCCTTTTCCAACTCAGTTTGTTATAGCAACCACTTGTATTTTTGTAGAATCTCTTACTTTTAAAGTGTGTTAAGAAAACCATTACCTCACATTTATCCTACCATGAGCCTGTCAATTGGAGGTCCTAGGGGCTGTTTGCTTGTTTGTTTGTTTTAGAGATGAGAAAAACAGGCCCAGGAAGATTAAGTGATTTTTCCTGAGTTTCCCTTTTTTCTTTTTATTGATTTATTTATTTGTTATTATTATTACTTTTTAGAGAGAGAGGAAGGAAGAGGGAGAGATAGAAATATTGATAAGAAAGGAGCACGCCCCCTACTGGGGATCAAGCCCACAACCCGAGTATGTGCCCCAACTTGGAATCAAACTGGTGACCTCTTGGTTCCTGGGTTGAAGCTCAATGCTGGGGCTTGATTTGTTGAAATAGTCAAAGCATGTACCAATACTTTCCAACCTCTCAATGCTGTATTTTCTCTACCTTCTCAACACCATGATACCATTGTCTCCTCCTAGATCTGTATCCTTGGTTCAGTCCCTGCTAATCCCCACTGTTGGATTGCCAGTGCATCAATGGAATAAGCTATAGAAGAACAGAGGCTAGATGGCCAACCTGTAGAGATGGCTGGAGAAGAAATATCTGCCTGGGAAGAGGGCACTGAGATTCTTTCCATCTTTAAGGGCATACAAAATATACTCAGTGGAAGATATTACAACTACCTTCTAATTATTCGGCTTCTCCTTGAATATGGTTCTTTAGTCAGACCCTCAAATATATTGTTGTTCAGAACTTTCCAGTTGACAAGCATTAACCTTCAACCGGACCTCAAAGCAGTTTCCACATTTCCCTTTAAGTCTTTTCGGTAGGTAGGTAACACAGCCATGGTGTATTTTTTTTTTTAATTGGGAAAGGAAGATTTTATTAGTCTGAAAAACTGTGTGCTACCCCTACACTTTATAAATGGTGCTTCTCGTCTATTATCAGGATGCACTTTGAGCCTCTAGAAGTGGAGTCAAGTTCATCCTGAGGCACTCACACTCCATTGCCTACAAGATTTGTTATTACAAGAGGGCACATGCCTGGGAGCACAAGAGTAGTCTGTGTCTAGGAAAGTGAACCAAGCGAACTCTCCTGCTTCCTCCTCTTTCACCTCTCTTTGTGCCCTTGGCACCACCTCCCTGATGACCCTTTCTGTCCTGCAGCAATCCAGCACTCAAGACCCAGCTCAAGTCCCACCCCTCTTCTGATCCTTTGTGGACCATCCCATCCCTCTTGGACCTCTCCCTTTCCTGTGCTACCACAGCCAATCTTCCTACCCCTCACTGAGTGCCACTCATCAGTTATCCTCGAATTGCTCACTGACTTGTAAGCATGACTTTTCAACTGGAGTTTAGGCTCCCTGAAGGCAGATGACATACTTTTCACCTCTACACTAGCTAGTCACATGGAATATGTTAGTTGATTTAAAAATGACTTCCAACTGGAACACACACTGATTTAGCCCTGGCAACACAGAGCAGAGCTGACTGAATGAGCGTCTATATACTCAGTGGAATAACAGCCCTTGGACAAGCTTGAACATTTTCTAAGAAAAGTATTGCGCTGTCCCAGGGTCCTGGCTCGGTCACAGGGAACTAGCATTGGTCATACATGCCTGTGTGAGGAAGCCCTTTCTTTGCTGATTCTGGACCACCCATCACAACAGCAGGAAATCTATCCATCTGCTATCCTCCCTGAGGGAATGACTGCATTGCAACCATCTCCTTCACCTAGTAAGATGCCAAATGTATTCATGCTTCAACACAGAGTTGAAGAAATATTAGTATTGGCTGAGTTGAGGCTGTGGGTCATTTTACCCAGCTGAGAGTGACCGAGTTATTCCAAAATACCTACTGAGGGACATAAGTAGCATGGAAATGGATACCCCACCCCGTCACTGGAAGAGTGTGAGAGTGATTCTTTACATTTGTCATGGGGGAAACCAAACCCCTGATCTGACATTCACTTCATTTTTCTTCATGGCAAAAGCTATTGATTTCTCCTATTAGTGGGCTTAGGAAAAGAGGCACTGGCTTGGAAATCAGGAGGCCTGACTTCTCACCCTGGCTCATGCCCAACACCTCCTTCCCCTGGTTCTTTCCATGAGACCACACCACTTGCACACCTGCCTGTCACTGAGTACCAAGTGATGGGTTCATTTGGGTGGCATGTTTCCTTGAAGACCACCCAGAAGTTCATGCTGACATGCATGCTTTCTACTTAACATTATTGGCAGCAGGGAGACCAACCTCTGAGGTATACAGTGTGTGTGCAGAAAGGTGTCAAAGTTCCATCTAGACAGCCTGGGAACCAAGTTCTCTCCCACCTCAGCCACTAATCCATGTGTGACCAGGAAAACTCCTTAAGCCTCTGGGCTTATTTCTCTCTCTGTAAGTTGAAAATAATAATAATGATAACCCTTACCCAAGGTTTCCTCTGGGGCTCTTGTGAGAATTAAATGGGATGAGAAATATGACCATATTTTGGAAGCAAAACGATGTGGAGAACCAGATGTTTGTCAGAGCATCATCATGTGTGTAGCCAAGAGGGCAGTCCAGGCAGGAGAAGTAGCATCTGGTTCTAGCTTGGCCAAGAACTAGGTGACCTTAGGCAAACCATAAGATTTATCGGGGCCTTACTTTTCTCATCTGTCAAATGGGGATGGCACTAACTTCCCTATCTTTCAAACAGGGATGCAGTGAAGATCTGAAATAATGTGTACGAAAAAGCATTGACAAGTATATAACAGTGTTTTCAATTAACAGAGAGTTCACTGTTTTTAGCAAGTCTACCTGGATTGAAGTCCATTCATTCAGTGTAAGAAACCCATCCTCCTAAGAGGGAGTCCCAGAGGGAGAGATATGTAAATTACCCAGTTACTACACTTGCATTACTTCTGGAAGATGTGTCATTCAATAGAAGCACCAGCCTGGGAATTAAAGATACAAGCTAGACATTTATAAGGAAAACTCACAACACAGCCAGTCCCTTGGGATAGCATATATCTTAGCAGTATTATATCCAACTCAAATAAAACAACACCTTTCAAGGGCACAGTGTAACTTCTTTGGATTGTTGGATAGAAATGACCCATGTTTAAGAAACTATAAAATGGCGACCACAGACCATAACTTTAAAATAAAAAACCTGCTTTGCAGAACTGTAACTGCAGAAATTGTACACAATATCAGACGTGTGGAGGAGAGATGGTGCTAACATGAATATAAAGCAGAGAACAGCACTGTATGGGTGCCACAGAATCCCAGGAGAGGGAGATTCCTGAGGGCTGGGCAGGTAGCCATCCCTATGAACTGAAGGCCATGGGAGCCCCCAAGGCACATGCTACCTAAGTTGGTCCTGAAATGTGGGTTATAATGGGAAAAGCAGAGGGGAGGGAAAAGATGCCGAGGTGACATGGGGGTCTAGTAAGGAGGTGAGCAGAAGAGAATAGCAGGTTTAATGGCAGAATGGGCCAATCCCTCAGACTGCACTTACAAAAGACCCTTCCCTCCCTCACCACCCCAAGTCAAAAGAAGAAAAACTAAAGAAAACTTCCATTGGGTTCTGTTTAATAAATACATGACACATAGAATTTCAGCTTCTCTGAAGTCATTCAGGATGGTGACTGATGGTGCTTGATGAATAGGGTTCATCTTTGGCAATGAACTAATGATGGCCTGTGGTTCCTGATGAGCCTCCCAACTTGTCCCTCCCTGTTGGTTCTAGATTTCTGAGATGAGATGGGCATCTATTGCTCTCATGGGAGGAATCCACATCCTTTTCCTATAAGCACTGACACCATTCCTTCACACGACCTGATGGATAAAAGGACTGGGTAGCAGGTGTATAACTGAACAGAGATGAGAGAATCCAGGAGCCAAAGGCAAACTTTAATCTTTTATATATTTGGAGAAACAATTGCCCTGACTATGAATGCAGTTATTTAATGGAGGGCAAGGACAAAGATATTAGAGTTCTGAACTTATTGTCATGAAGATATGTTCACCATGTATCATTAAATTTAAAATCCCTTATAAAATAATATACACAGTATGTTTTTATTTTTTAGAAAAAAACACACTTATTAGATGAATAAGCACAAAATTTTAAAGGCTAAATCCATCAAGCCAGGAGTCTGAGAAGCTCATGCTTCTAGCAAGACCCTGCCTGTGACAGCAGGAGGGGCATGGCTAATCTTAGACTAGAATTAACTCATTTCAGCCTCACAAATAGAACCTAGTCTGAAAAGAGTCCAGAGGTAAAGGAAGACAGAGTGCTAGAGTTTGATCCTCCAAATCAAGCTACCTCTTGGGGCAACTGGACGTCTCCTTTTGTGGCTCCCCTGGAGTCGCTGAGTTCTGGTTTCCCTGGTCAGAGGACCTGCCATTGTAGCCAGGTCTAGTTAAGGTCTGAACTTGAGGAGTCAGGTCCTCTTCCCTCCAGAAGATTTTTTAGTCACTTTCTAAAGAATCAGAGGTGCTCACTGAAAGAGGACCAAGTTGTTTGGGCCCAGTGATTTTTTAAGCCTCTAGGAAACTCAGTAATCTGCTTTAATTAACTAGCCATGCTTCCTCCCACTCCTTCATTCATGTATTTCTCATACAGCCTCCATTCTCAGGATATGTTAAGTGATTTGAGTTTAGGATGAGCCTTTCTTTGCAACTTTCTCTCTCTGCAAATGTTTAATCGGTTCACAAAAGTAGAGTTGCAACTTTGCAAAGAGTTAAACATCGTCATTTTTGCAGATGGAGAAAACAGTCTTTGAGAGTTAAATAACTTTCCCCAAATCATAGTAGCTGGTTAATAGTAGAGCTGGAACAAAAGACAGGTTTCCAAATTACTAATTCAATATTCTTTCTACTGCTTTAACAGTTGTATTTATTGGGCACTTGCTACAGGGGGTAAGAGAAAAGTGTAAGACATGGCCCCTACCCCAAAGGCTATAAATCAAATTGAATAGGCAAAACCTACATGAGAGAGGCACTCGGATGATTAGGTAACACTGACCAAAGGATTTCAGAGAAGAGCAGTGTGGATCAGAGTCACTGGACTGGCTTCCCCTATGGAAGGCAACTAGAGCATCAGGAAGACAATGAATCGGGAAGCTTCAGGAGGCTGATTGGAAAGTAACTTAACCTGGACACAGAGGACTCGCCCAAGTGGGTGGGCTTCAGATGGTGGTAAGAAGGGATCCACTCACTCCCCACCAAGGCGGCGAGATTTATGGATCAGTGGAGCTGACAGGTGGAAAGGGCACCCAGAGAGAGTTGTGAGCTTTTGCCCAGTGATAAACCTATTCTCCTACCACTGGGTGTGGATGACTTTTCAGAAAGTGGAGGAAACAGGGAGGGAGTTTAGGACCTAGGCGTGGGATATGAAGGATTTGGAGAAGGATAAAATGGAGGTCGAGCTCTTACATAATCTACTTTAGATCTTTTACCTTGTATTTGAGTTGATAAATAGACAAGACTTAATATGGACTAGGCACAGGGAATAGCTTTCTATATGGTATTATTTATGCTAAAGCCTGACAATGACCAGTAGGCTCTTCTGATTGGATTTCTGGAGACAGTATATTTTAAAAGAATTAAGGATATACATGCCTAGCAAGTGAATGAGTGTATGCTATATGTGTATGTGTGTGTGCCATGTCTGATTAGTGAATGAACCCTAACTCATCACTAACTAGCTCATTTACCTTGGGTAATTTAGTTCCTCCATGTGCCTTACTTTCTTTACATGGTTTTTTTAAAATCTTTATAAAGATCATACCATATCTTGAAAGATTATGAAAAGAAGTAAATAAGATAAAAACAACTCACATAGTGCCTACCATATCATGTGCACCCAAATAATAGTTCTCTTTTTCCTCTTTCCTGACTACAATCACTTGGCAAAGAGTAACACTTTGGGGGAAATTGGGCTTGGGAGCCAGAAGGCTGGAGAGTAGGATGCTTTATTGGCATCCTACAGTTAGAAATTATTAGAAACTGGAAGTCATGGACACGCAAGGGAGGAATAATGTGTGTGCCGTGTGCTTTAGGGGGGAAAAAAGAAGCAGTACCCATGGGTCAATGACTATGAATCAGAGCTGATGACCTGCTTTTGTCAGTCAACCCTCAGTGCCCAGGACGGGGCTTTGCAAGAGGCCCAGGTAATCAGGTTAGGTGACGAGTCCTTCAACAAGATGAAGGAAAGCAGGATGCTAGGGAAAGGAAGAAACACTGCCCTGGGTGGGGCTCTGAGCCCTTGGAGGGATCTTGTCCTTCCAACAGAGTCTCTTTGGTTAGGTTGGTTGACAATGGAAGACAGTGCATCTAATAAATGAGTCTACACAACCCCTGATTAATGCAAAGAGGGAGATGAAAACTGAGCACAAAGCTTCGCTGTAGAATATCATTCCCCCAGCAAGACAATGCCTCATCTGACTATTTATTCCTAGTCACTATTTGTTTTTATTCTGAGCAGCCATTAACCTCCTACTATGTCTCCATCTTTTATAATAAAAATAGCAATGTTAGAAAAGATAACAACACTCCCAGCATGACACCCTCCCCAAGCAGTGTTCTGTGTGGCAATGGGAAGAATGAAAATGACAGGCACTCCTGTGCCAAACAGTAAGACCACAGAGGCCTGCAAGACCCAGGCAACTGTTTGAAAGAAGCTTCTAGTGCTGCTTTTAGGAAGTTACCATTGTGAAACCCTCCTCCAAGGAAAGTGGCTAGAAAAATAAAGGGGGTGATTAATTAATAAGTAACCCAGAATAGTCAGTCACTGATCAGACCTTCACTCAAAATACATAGATTTTTGTAACCCAGAAATTAGCAGGGCACATGCATCCTAACTCAAGGGGCTGACTTCTGTGCTAGAAAATAGCCAAGATGATCCAAGAGGAGTCACCAACTCCTGTTTCTGTGCTGCACCCTAACACACTGGCCCTGACCTTCAATCCTGAATTTGGACAAATTGGCTGTGATGTGTTCATGATTCTTACACTGCTCTTTGCAACGGAATGCATCTACCCAGTATTTTAATCTCCACAATACAGGGTCTTTTAAGTCCTCGGTATAGCCTGTGGAGGTGTATAATCCTAAAATTGGATTTGATGACATAGCCTCACTCACCAAGTGTATGCTGGGTTGACCTTGGTCCATCAAGTCCAGCCTTAGGCATAAGAGTTTGCCTAGGATTTTGATTCCCTTATATTGGCAAATTAATCTTTTTTTGCACATTTCTCAAAGACCCTCTTTTATCACCACAGTGTATTTTCTAAACAATCTGTCTTCTTCCTCTTCTCCTAACCCCTCCTCATCCTCCTTTCTCTCTCTCTGGGGATGTGCTCCATCAACTTTTCTCTTTTACCATCTAAGAATAAAGATTTACCTCCCATGTATTGTAGCCTTCTCAATATAGCTAAGATAAACATGGGCCTGAGTCCTGACTTGAACATTTATCAGCCAAGGAACCACAAGCAGGATCATTAACCTAATCAAGCCTCAGTTTCCCCAGTATTCCCCTCTAAGTGCTGATGTGAGGGTTAAATAAAATAATGCCTGCAAAGTGCATATGTGGGGTCCAGAACAGAGAGCATGTCAGAGATATCTATATATATAAAAGCCTAAGTGACTGTTCAACCATTCAACCGGTCAACCAGTAGCTATGACACTCACTGACCACAAGAGGGCAGACGCTCAGTGCACAGGCATGGAAACATGGAACAGACTGATGAATCTCAAGGGGAAGTGGGGAGGGAGGAAGGTGGGAAGAGATTAACCAAAGATCTTACATGCACGAATTCATGCACTGGTGGGATCCCTCGGCCTGGCCTGAGGGGATTGGGCCAAAACCAGCAGTCCGACATCATCTGAGAGACCCTTGATTGCGAGAGGATGCAGGCCAGGCCAAGGGACCCACTGGTACATGAATCCGTGCACCAGGCCTCTAGTTCTTTTATAACTAATAAAATTATATTGCCAATATAGTTAGCCAAACAGAACTATTTGCTTTTCCTTGAATGTAATCTCAGCCTATGTTCATGCCTTTGTCTTCACTATTCCTTTATCTTCCTAGGCATTCTTTTATGATGAATATAAAAGCCTCAGTCATATTTTAAAAAGTTGTCTGAAATGCATATAATCCCTCTGATTCTCTAAATGGACATGCTCATTTTGTCTCTGCACTTTATAGTATTCTTGTGGCACATACCTTATTCTGTCACTTTTCCCTATCTTGAACCTGCCACTAGGTTAAAAGGATCTGGAAGACTAGGAATATGCAATGACCAGCCCCTGATATGAGATCAATAAATATTTGTTGAGCTGCATTATCTTAAAGTATCCTGATATCTGTATCTGAGGATGTGTGTGCTGTTCAAGGTCACAGGACATTCAAATTCTGAGGAATAATGAGAGCAAGGATATGGAATGGACATGGAGCTACTGAGTGGGTATCAGTGACCATAGTTTAAAAAAAAAAGTATGGCTTTTCCTCCTCTGAGAGGGGAATGGTGGACGGGACAGGAGTCAGTCTGGCCAACTTCTCACTGCCTTTGGTTCACTCCATGCTCATAATGCTTACGCCTCAACACCAGATGGTCCTCTCCTCCTCACAGATCTTCATCTCCATCTCTGAGGGGCTTTCCTGGGTTTTGGGGACCACTCACCCCCACGTGGGGCTTCCTTCCCGCGAGGGAGGGTTCCACCCCCGCAGGGGGCACCGGTGTTGGGGGGGGGAGGGGGGCGAGCGGGCCGCCCCTCCCACGTCGCGATTGCTCCCCCACCCCACCCGCCCCCAGTGACAGGGCGAGCGGCTGGGTGGGGCGGACTGTCCCCAGTGCACCCCAACTGAAACACGGACCAAGAAGTCTAACACGTGCGTGAGTCAGGGGCTCGCAGGAAAGCCGCCTTGGCGCAATGAAGGTGAAGGGCCGCCAGGGCCGAGGTGTGATCCCGAGGCCTCTGCAGTCCACCGAGGGCGCACCACCGGCCCGTCTCGCCCACCGCCACGGGGAAGGGGAATTCCACTTATTTCTTCCATCTTGAATCACCGGTGATTCCATAGTCTGAACTTCCCCCCTTAGCTTTATAGATTGTCTCATACTGTTTTCTCTCTAAAGCGTGAACCCTCAGGGACGGACACCATGCCTTTGCTGCCTTTACTGGGTCCATAGCCAGCCAGTGTGGGTCCTTAAACCATTGGACTGACAGCCCCGCTTACAAACGGGGTTGTCTATCCTCAATGGTGTGGAGAAGCTGTTTAGTCTGCCAACACTGAGACGTCAACTGTTACCAAGTAAAGGAAAATGTTGTAAGACCTATTTTTTTATTTCATGGCCTAAAAAGGCTGAAAGTGTAATTCAGTTTAATTGGAAAAGTGTTATTGTTGTTGTTTGTATGAGTTTAAATAAGTTTAGTCCATTAACTGATGGAAATCTGGGTTTTCTTGGACAGAATCAAGAGCAGGGAAAAGCCATGAGCCAGGGCAGTCCTCGGAATCACTGCATTGTGAGTGGGTTTACTAACTGGCAGCCGGGAGGCAATCTATTTTATTAAGAGATTGAAAAATGGTTTAAAAAAACCAGCATGTGAAGATTTCCATCAGAAATAGATGGGCACTTTTTAGACTGCAATTGGTTTCTAAAGAATGGGCAAGATAAGAATTGACAGAGGTGAATAGTTATCAAAACGTGGGGTGAAAAAAAGAAGCAAATTGCTACCTACTTGAAGTGAATAGCTCTTGTAATGTGATGGCTTTTAAACTTTAAAATTGTTTTGTATTATGACATATGTAACAGTGGAAATCTGGGTTGAGGGTATGTATTGGTGTGTTTTTTTTCCCAATAGAAGATTGCCTGTTTGGTATTTGAATAATAATCTCCATATAAAAATATGGAAATGTAATTATGCTAACTAGTATTTTCTATAATTTGAGACTCTGTTTATAATAATGTATCATATTTTGCAGACAGGTAGGAATCTAGTTCTCCCCTCCACCTGGGACTGGAGATAGGAAAAGGAACTTTAATATATAGTTTTCTCCAACCTGGTCCTCTCTAGAGTTAGCATTTCCTGAAGATGATACAATAAATCTTTCCAGGAATACCCTCACTTACCACATGCTGCCAAGGGGAGGCAAAGCTGATTCTTCAATATTTTGCAGGTAAATTTTCATTGACCAAGCTCACAGTGGTAAACATGATATTATTCAAACTCAGAAGCAAAGGAAATAAGAGAGTGTTTAAAAATTACTGTGGAGAAAGTAGAATGGGTTAATTACATGGGTAATTCAAGGTGTGTTATTATTGAGAAATTTGTACATGAAAAGTACTCCATCAGCTAGTATAACCATATCATCCACATCAGAAAACACAAATTGCAAAGTTGTAGATGGGTTTGCACTTGGTTGAGACTTCTTTTAACTTGTCATCGTGCTAAGACAATTTGCACAAGGTTAGGTGGTTGTTCTCATTTTTATACTGAAAATATTAACAGTGGTGGAGCTACTAGAACTTCCCAGGAAGGAGTTTGCCTTTGACTGGGAAAACTACTAGTAATTCTGAAAATACTGAATAATGAAGTAAGAGCAACCCATTGGATAGGGTCTGGTGGCTTGTCCCAGGGTCCTGCATCAACCCTGCTCAGGTTTATAGCCTTAACTAGGATGAGCCTACAGAAAGTTAACAGTTTTAAGTAAAAGTGGTAAATACATTGGAAGGTATATTGCAATGTAAATTGGTCTCCATGGCTAATAAGATGGGCCAAATTTAACCTGTTAAAATTTATAAGGCTAAATATAAATTCCTACCTGTAGGTTTCTTAAGAAGTCACAACCAATGAATCACATTATAAGGAAAAGGTGGCTAAGCAGCAGCATATTACATGCCAAAAAAACGCTTAAAAAGCATTTGGGCTCCATGAATAGTAATAGCATGCCCAGAAAGAGGGAGGTGATTACTCCTCACTAAACATAACACACTTGAAATTTTGTGTTAAATTTGAGGGTTTTACCTCTTAAAAAAGAAGTTAATAAATAGGAGTAAAAGCCCATAATGGTGAATAAGGAATGGTTGAAAGAAATAAGGCCTTTTATGTTGAAAAAAAGCAGTCTCCTTTCAAATACATTTGGGGCAATCAGGCGAATGTGAAAATGGACTTATTCCAAGTGGCTGCAGAAAGCAGGTGTGGTTCCTGAAACAGCTAGATCTACAGACCACCTTCTCCTTCTCACGATTACTCCCAAGCCCTTTATTACTGTTTTTCGGGTTTATTGGTGTATAATTGACAAAAATTTACCCGCAAGCACTTTGCATCTTTTTGCATCCTCAGAGCATCTCTACAGAGGAAATAGCGAGGGCAGCAATGATGATGCTCCCTCTGCAGACAGGAGATAGCTGGGAAGGAGGCACAAGTAGGGGAAGATTAGGCAAAGGTTGCAAGTCAATCTTCATAGGAACAGATACAAGTCCTTCCAGTCTTCATTCCATTCCCTCCATCACTCTTCTCTCCTTCCCTTCCCCCAGAGCGTACCCTTACAATCTTTTTCTTCACATGCGGGGACCTCAAACATAATGAACTGGCCAGGAGAAGTGTGTTGATTCAAAACTCTTGCAACACCCTGATTACCTTTCTATGTTTGTTCAATCGTAGTGACAGGTGATTTGAGTTGATGATAGATCTATGCATTTAAAGCCTTGACTGCCCGGATAAATAGATTGGATGGCTTCCATAATCGGATAATTAAAGCAAAACGGAGATGCCAGTGAGGCCAGGCGCTGAAAAAACCACGGTGGCTGGAGATTTCACTTTGGAAAAGTCAGACCCCATAACTGGAGTAGTAGATGAGGTAAAACCAGAAGGCGCATATTCACAGCAAAAATGGCCTCAGGGAAGGAGGGGGCTTGATTGAATTGAATTGAAATAAAAATGGAAAGGAAAGACACACTTGAACTTTTTTGCATGTTTTCTACCTAAGCATGTTGGTCCCCTTCTCAGGATTCCAGGTTGGGCCAGGGAGAGACAGCAAGGGGTGGAGTCCTCCTCCCAGTAAGTGCTTTCCACTATCAGACCCTCCCTCCCTGGCCATGTTCAGGGCATGAGCATATGCACACACACACGCGCCCTTTTTTTCATCTTCTTCACATTTCCCTCCCATTCTCATTGCCCTTTCAGCATGCTCCATGAGAACTATAGTCCAAATCCAAAAATCTGTAAGAAGTCACCAGAGAGGTCGCCCACTAAGACACAGATGATACCTTCAGACCCCAAGGCAGCAGAAAGGAGAGCAGAGCCATAGGGCTGGCACCTGTTTGTTTCCAGGTGATGAAAACCCACCTCAAGGAGATAGAGCCATTTATCCAGGACCTCATTGCCAATTAAGAACGTCATTTTCTTCCCCTGATGATAGTCCAATGTTCTCCTTTTTAGGAGCCAGACATCCCCACCATCACTGGGATACCTCAAGGGTGCCAACCCAGTTAAGCCTTTCCTCTGGAAGCTGGCATATCTACTTCAACTCCTAGCCACCCCCATCTCACATGGCCCTGTTTTTTCCCCATGCACACCACCCTGCACTGTAGGTCATTAATGCTCACCATGCAGATAAAACTTGACCACCGTCCTCCCAACCCCACCAGCAGCAGCACAAGAGTTGTATTTATATGTTGAGCACTCATATGTCAGACACTGTGCTAAGCACATCATCAATAGCTTAGTCCCAAAAAACATCTCATCATTTCCCATTTTGTTGATAAGGAGATTGAGATTTGAAAAGGATAGTTCACTTCTTAGCAGATATAACTCACAGAAGAGGAATTCACATTCATACTTGACAACAAAACCCATACATATGTGAACCACGTTCTGAGGGCCTGGGAATCTTAAGTTATAAATACTCTTACACTCCTGATTTCCTATTGCCCTTCTGTCTTCAGTCATACACGCAATAAACATTTATTGAGCAGTTACTCTATAGGAGAGTCTGTGCTAGGCACTGAAACTATAGAAGTGAACAGCAGCATGGCACCCTCAAGGACATAGAGAGACAAAAATAAGGACTTACAGTAAGCATACAACATAGTAAGTTTCTTGCCTGTGCTAGACACTTAATGCATATCCTATATAATAAAACCCTAATATGCAAATTGACCAAACAGTAGAATGACCAGTTGCTATGACATGCACTGACCACCAGGGGCAGATGTTCAATGCAGGAGCTGGCCCCTGGTGATCAGTGCATTCCCACAAGGGGAGCGCTGTGCAGCCAGAAGCTAGGCTCACAGCTGTCGAGCACAGCTGTAATAGAGGGAGCCTCTCCTGCCTCCGCTGCAGCGCTAAGGACCCCCTCAGGGGATGTCTGACTGCTGGCTTAGGCCGGCTCCCCACAGGCAGGAAGCAGGCCTAATCCAGCAGTCAGACATCCCTTGAAGGGTCCCGGACTGCGAGAGGGCGCAGGCTAGGCTGAGGGTACCCCCACTCCAGTGCATGAATGTCATGCACCAGACCTCTAGTTTGATTAAATAAAATCACTTGAATTAAACCTCCGAAATTCACTTCTCTGAAAGTAGGAAGCAAATTAGCATTTCTCTGCATGACTGACTGAGGAGCATGGGGGGTCTATTACTACTGAAATCATAAGACTGCCTGAAAAACACAAAAAAATATGTACGACCCCACAGCTAAGAGAACTCACTTCCTGTTATCTGTAGCTACAAATACAAACTGGTTTGACAGAGTTCAGGTACAAGTTTAAAGAAAGGCTCTGTGTGTGAGCACATGTGTGTATTCGTGCATGTGTGTGTTAGAAAGAGAGTTTTGGTATAAGACTCTGATTATTTAAGTTGATTTATAATAGCCAGGGCAACTCTTTAAAGCAAACCATCCTGCTAGAAGCTAAACCATACCATTTCTGCTCAAACTAGCTATGCATAGCATCCCTCAGATTGGAAACTCAGGAGTAAAAATACCGTAATGATCTAGCAATAAAGTTAAAGGTTTATGTCTGTCCTATGATAGTAAAATGTCCTGGAAGACCAGCTTCTGATGCCTGGAAGGTAATCTAGTGACAACAAAGTTAGCTGACCAAGAATCCAGCATGGAGCTATGAGGGACATACCTTTAGTTCATTATTGCCCATATCAGACACTGGATACTTTCTGTGCAGTGTCTTCTTTAATCTTTTCTGGTGACCCTGTATAACCCAATGTTAGCTAGGACCTCTAGCATTTCAAGATTACGTAAAGGTGCCTGGTTTCCTTTTCAGATTCCAGCATGTCATTAAGTTGAGTTAGAATAAGGGATTTGGTATTCATCAAAGTGTTCAGTAAAAAAAAACTGAAGAGCCCTGGCTGGGTAGCTCAGTTGGTTAGAACAACTTCCCAATACACCAAGGCTGCAGGTTTGATCGCCAGCCAGGGCACATAAAAGAATCAACCAATGAAGGCATAAATAAGTGAACAATAAATTGATGGGGTTTTTTCTGTCTCTTTCAAATTAATAAATACATTTTTAAATTTTTTAAAAACTGAAGTAAAGAAACTACTGATTCTCATGCTGTCTGCATTTTCTGGGATATTTTCCCTTGTTTTTCTCTTTGAAAATCGTCAATGAGCAGCTATTCCTGGAGCATCTACAATGTGTTTAGTCCTGTGGTCAGTCCTGGGATGCAGGGATGAACAGGATCAACCTGGTTCTTGTTCTTATGACACTTGGAGTCTAACGATGAAGAGATGCCAAGGACATGTAAAATGACCTCAGACATGTAATTAGCAAAATCATCACAGACTGATCTCTGCTCTACCGAGCCAAGGAAAAACACAGACAAGAGCTGTCTAGTTTTAAAGAAGATGGCACCATGTCCACACTAGTGAGTGCTGGGTTCATGGGAAGCTAGAGAGAGACCTTTGTAAGTTGATCAGATCGTAGGAATCACAGTGTGGAAGACCCCAGAAGAGAAGAGACCACTCTGGGGACAGAAGTGGTGCCAGCTCACCCTTCCTACCCGAAGGGTCTCCCCCCAGACTCTGCCCTGCATATTTCATTCCAAGGAGACTGTGCTTTGTTCTCATAGGCAATGACACTCCCTTACAAGGGAGCAAATTCAGCTTTGGAAAGCTGGTTTCAATGCTCAACAACTAGTTTAACTGAGTGTTTTTCTTCTCAATGAATTGCTGTTGGCATTATTTAAGCCCAGTCATAATATTGTGGTTCACAGGAAGCTAAAGAGTGACCGTTGTACGTTGATCAAATCATAAAACTAATGAAAATAGATGGCTGGGGCTTCCAGGGGCATGAATATAGGCCTCCTCTAGGCAGCTTAGCCCAAGCTCCTCTATGCAAACACAGCTCTAAAGAAGTTTTTTTCAAAGCCTTTCTTTTCTTTCTCTGAGTCATTAATTTATTCCAGCCTGAACTAAATCCAGAAGTGTTTCTCTATAGCTTTTGCTGAAACATACATACACTGCTCGTATGGCTGTCCTCTGACACTCTATCCACCCCAGCCTGGTCCGTCAACGGGCACTCACTTGAAGACCATAACAGCAGAGTTGAGTAGCCTGAGATTCCAGCATCTAGTCTGGACCTGGTTTCCTCTCACTCCTCACCAGAAGAACTATTCCAGCTTCTTGGAAATGAAAATGGTTTGCTGGGTGCCAGACCACATGGTCACATCAACAGTTAAGTGGGAAGTGAACCTACAAGAGGATAGGGTCTGAGACGGCAGCCTACAAAGCGCTTTCTCTATGTGGCAGGCAGAATTCTAAGAGCGAGACATGCCTAAATGGAGTCCAGGCACTATCACTTATGAGTTGTGGAATATTTGGCTGATTTGACTGTGGAAGCCTCTGCTTTGGCATCTGTAAATGAGGAAAGTACAGTGGGGCCTTGACTTACAAGTTTAATTCATTCCGTGACGGAGCTCGTAACTCAAATTACTCGTATGTCAAATCAAAAAGTGAACGAGTGAGACATGTGATGCTGGGCTGATGTTGTGGCGTTCACTGTGACGTTCGCTGCGCCAACTAACAGTGGGGTATCTGAAGCTGGCTCGCAATCCAAATTTTAGCTCGCAACTCAAAGCAGAAAATCGGGCGAGAGACGGCTCGTATCTTGAAAAACTCATTAGTCGGGACATTCATAAGTCAAGGCCCCACTGTAATGGAAACTGAATCAAAGATAAAGCCCTTGGCTCAGCCCAGGACACAGAGACACTGTGCAATTAAAACAAAAACAAACAAACAAAAATCCAGCAGCTGTTGTTATTGTTACTTTGAGTCCTACAGTAGATGAGACTCTGCCCTGAGTGGAAATCTATAGACACCTTGAGTCCTTGGGCCCCCCGCTGGCTTTGCCTGGGTTGCCTCTATCTGGGAAAAGAAACAGCTTCCTGTGTGAGGAGTACCAAGGCTGTTTTGTTGGTGCTGCATTGTTTTCGTCTGGTATCTACCTACTTCCCTTCTTTTGGTCTCTTGGTTGGCCTGGCCTCAAGGTTGGACTCTTGGTTTGCAACTGTCTGTCCTACTTTTGCTGCTCTTGGACTGTTTCCAATAGACAGTGGCACCCTCTCCTGTTCCATGTTGGCTGTCTCTGTCTGCATCCTAGTCAGGCCAATGTTCCAGCCTAATGGGTTGGAAAAATAACAGGGTTCTCTTTTCTAATATAGTTTTGCATAGTTTCTCAGCTTGGGTCGTGCTGAGCAGAGGCCCTTTCTTGCAGAGATTCCAAGGATAAGTCTGCAAGTACCCTCCTGCTGGGGGGTACTAGATTCCAGGTATTTGGAAATGGAAGCAAATCCAAGCAGGCGGCCATTGTGTTGCCCTGGGGCTCCCGTTTTTTACACCCAGTCAAAACCCTGATACAAGGGTTCCCCATCACCGTGAAGGCTGGACCACCGTGGATTTTGGCTTCAGGACAGGTGGTGGGAGAAGGCTTCTAAGGGTGGAACCACTAGTGCTTAATGCTGGATGGACAGTAAGATGAGGAGGTCCCAGAGGAATCTGGTCTGTTTGGCTTCAGTGAAAGAGCCAAGTTAACTTTCAGGTAGGTATGTGTATTTGAAGGCTGCATGGATGGATATCAGGCGATGAGAGGGCCCTCTAACTACAGAGACCAGGAATAAGGGAGCATTTTGTTTTAAATGTACCTTTGCTTCTTACTCCTGGTGAATTTAGGAATTAACTCAGAGACTATATAAAAGTATACACTGTATTTGTGGGTCTCCAATGCATTCCCATGGCTAAATAAATATCCTATATAATAAAGATGTAATATGCAAATGTTCATTATGTAACGACCGACCATGGAACGACCAGATCAGGGATCAGCAGGAGGGTGGGGCAGGGAGCCACAAGCAGGTAGTGGAGAGCTACAGGAGTGGGCAGGGCAGCAAGCTATGAGAAGGAAGTGGGGGAAGGGAGGGAGGGGGAGCTACCGGAGGGCGGGGGAGGAGGGGGAG
>NW_006292687.1:337790-339183 GCF_000327345.1 Myotis davidii | reverse complement strand
GGGGGAGCTACAGGAGGGTGGGGAAGCAGGCGGAGAGCTACAGGAGAGCAGCAGCAAGCTATTGGCGCATGGATTCGTGCACAGGGCTACTAGCAATAAAATAAAATGAGAAGATTGAAAGTGAGAAAGTTTACTTTTTAATGCTAGCTCTAGGCATTTGATTTGGGGTCCTTTTAATTGCTAAAAAAGATGTGGGGGAGAAGGATACATCTCAGGGTTATGAATTAGTGATGGGGGTGTAGAATAGGAGACCTGGCTGCCCTGTTCCAGGCTGAGAGAGAAGGTATGTCACAGCTGGCTTGTAATAGAGAGAAAATTGGTCTTTTCTATATTCCACTTGTACAGACCCTCAAATAAAAGCAGCAGAACTAGGTTTAAATCCTGGCTCTGCCCCTTTCCAGCTGTGCAACCTTGGGCAAGTTGTTTAACCTCTCCGAACCTCCTCTTCTTTGTAAAATGAGGAAAACAGTGCTCAACGTCTTTGTATTGGCTTGCTAGGGCTGCATAACAAAGTCCTATAGATGTAGCAGTTTAAATAGATATTTATTTTCTTATAGTTCTGGAGGCTAGAATTCTGACTTCAAAGGGTTAGCAAGTTTGATTCCTTTGAGTCTGTGAAGAAGCATCTGTCTTGTGCCTCTCCCCTAGAGTCTGGTGGTCTGCTGGTAATCTTAGGAAGGCCTTTGCATGTAGGCGCATAGCCCAGATCTCTACCTCAACTTCACAGGGTGTTCTCTGTGTATGTGTGTCTCTGTGCCCAAATTTCCCCTTTTTATAAGGACAACAGTCATATTGGACTAGGGGTTCATCCTATTCCAGTATGACCTCATCTTAACTAGTTACATTGGCAACAACACATTCTGAGGTAGTAAAAGTTAGGAGTTCAGCATGTGATTTTATTTCCAGGGGTGGGGGAGGAGAGGGGACACACAATTCAACCCATAATAGGATTATTGAAAAAATTAAAAAGTGTGGCATGTACATAAAGTTCTTTATAGAGACCCCATTGCCTAGTGTTCAGTAAAGGGCACTATTTCTATTGTTTTTCTGTTTTGTTTTTGTTCTGCTAAACCTTCATTTACTAGAGATTTATCTTTAGCTGAGCCAGATGACTAGAAAAAAAATCACCTCCCCTATGCATCAACTGTGTCATCTCAGTTTACCCGGGCCACAAGGTGCAGGGGACGTGGGGTGCTAGGCTGTAGAAACTTTGAGGCTGTGCCTACACAGTGTCAATATATGAGCCAACCATACTGGTAGATGTCTGGTTATGTACGTGTGTGTTTTGAAAATTTTACTAAGGGAAAAATCTCTTTGCTTCAAAATCTAAACCCCTGAAATGTGACCATGAGATTCATCCTGGCTTAGTTGCCACTCACAGATCCATTTTAAA
>NW_006292687.1:295105-337760 GCF_000327345.1 Myotis davidii | reverse complement strand
ATTCCTCCTCTTTGCTTGAAACATAGGACTAGGGGCAGAGGAAGACAAGGTCATCCCAAAGCCTGAGCCCTGTGGAGACAAAACAGGTCTGGTTAACCATGGGAAATTCCTGGGAGCATGCCTGGGGAGGGAGACCCCTGCAATGTCAAAGGGATCCACAGGAGGAACTGAAAGCACAATAGAGGGACCGTCACCAAGTCTGCAAATTTGCTTCTATTATAAACAAAGAGGGTTTGGCTCCTCTGTGAAACTGTCAGCCTTTTACCTGAAGGCAGACGTCTGTGCATGGGCTGGGCGACCCCAACCCCTATTTCCGTGCTTTCTGTGGTGTGATACTAGCAGCAGTCATGGCGATGAGACAAATTGAGAACAGTATCTGGGAATCCGGAGGCTGAGGAGCCACAGATTGCTCTGTAGCAGCCTTACTGTGGGGCCTTGGTGATTTTTTTCCTCTCCAGGCCTTGGTGGCCTCATCTGTAAAATGAGTGGCTGGACCACCTCTCCACAGACACTGCTACATTCTTTGATACTCTGATCCTGGCTCAGGCCCAGCCCTAAAGCCGCTTAGGAAGGAATTCTGCGATACCTGGGTGTGAGGGATAAAGCTGTTCTCAGCTTGGATTTCTTTCTGGCTGGACTGCTGCTGTGCTTCGGCTGTTCCCCTGGTGCAAGCTTTCAGAAGGGAGAGAAAAGAAGGAAAAATCACCTGCCTGTGTTCAAAAAAGGAGAGAGAGCAAAGTGCCATGTGATGGGAAGCGTGGATCTGGCTTGCTCATTCCCACCTCTGAAGCACGAAAAGGTACTTTCCCTGAATAGTGTGAGTGAATATGATGAATGAGGCTATTTGACTAAGCAGGATGAAACTGGTGAGCCAGTGTTCTCTGTATTTTATTTTACCTAATGGCTGTAATCAGAAATCACACCCTCATCTTTGAAAAGTGGGAGCCAGTGGTGTGGCAATGTTCACAAGTAGTTGTGTGTCTGCAGCTCGTTTGAAGACCCCATGTCTCCCCTAGAGCCTCCAAGAGATTGAGAGCATGGAGGGGGTCTCCAAGGAAATCCCCACCAACAGCAAAATAACCGGATCACTTTGTCAATGCAATTACAGGGTCTTGCTTCAATTTCCTTTTGTAGATTTAGATGAGATCATCAGTACCTAGTGCAGTGGCTGGCACCAAGTGATAGGCTTCAAAAGTATTTATTAAATGAATTAATCAATGAGGGAATAGAGCCATAAGGAGATGGAACTGTGGATAATGGATGGGAACCTAATAGGTGAGGTAAAACATGCACAGATGACTTTTTAGCTCTTTGTGTTGAATTGACACAGGCTATGATAGCACACAAGAGATGTGTGTGATTTGTTCCTTCATGATAAGGCTGAAGAGTCCCTTCTCTTCTGAATATCATTCCACTGACCTGTACTGTGCCTAACATTCCCACTCTTAGAATTCTCTGTGAGCTAAAGAAATGCCCAGAGAAGTCCCATCAGTGACATAAATTATGTGAGTAGGTGAAGACATTCAGCTATTAACCACATGTTGTTTCTCAAACTGTAATCTACATTCAAAGATAGGGCAGTATGTATAGTCATCAAAGCTGGGCTTTGGAGTCACTCAGATCAAATCTGGGCTATGCTGTTTACTAGCTGTGTGACCTTAGGCAAATTACTTAACTTCTCTGAATCCTAGTGTTCTTGATTACAAATGGCTAATGATATGTACTTGTTGGTGTTACTATGGAGATAATATGAGATAATGTACATAAAACTCATGCATACATCATTCATGCTCAGTTAAAGGAAATGATTATTATTCATACAAATTTTCTCTCATTGAAGATGTTCATAAGAACATTGTTATGGACTGAATGTTTCCTCTCCAAAATGTATATGTTGTCCTCTAAATTTGTATGTTGAAGCCCTAATCCCCAATGGGATGGTACTAGGAGGCAGGGCCGCTGGGAGGTAATTGGGTATAGATGAGATCACAATGGTGAAATCTCTTTATAAAAAAAAAAAAAAAGGAGGAAAACAGAGTGCTCTCTCTCTCTTCATTGGGTGTAGACATAGTGAGAAGATGGTCATTTACAAGCCAGGAAGACACCCCTCACCAAGAACACATCCATGTTGGCATCCAGTTCTCAGGTTTTGATTCCCCAGAACTATGGGAAATAAATGTCTTACTTATGCCATCCAGCCTACAGTATTTTGTTATAGCAGCCCAAGCTAATACAAACATGAAAGGCAATTCTCAAAGATTTCCAACAATATTTGGAGCCATAGCAGCATTATTGAAACAAGTTTCAGCTTCCAAAGTGACCACTTTGAAGGATACCCTCATCTTCACGCAGCCCCCTTCTCACGTTATACAATCAGTGTACCTCGGACCAGTCCATTCTAGAAGCAAACACTGCTGGAATGCACAGAGGACTAGGGAAGGTCAAGTGAAAGAGATAGTGCCTGACCGGGTGGCTCAGTTGGTTGGAGTGTCCATAAACACACACACACACACACACACAAGATTGCAGTTTCGATTCCCAGTCAGAGCACTTACCTAGGTTATGGGTTCGATCCCCAGTTGGAGTGCATAGGAGAGGCAACCACTTGATGTTTCTCTCTCACATAGATGTCTCTTTCTCTCTCCCTTCCTGTCTCTCTAAAATCAATAAACATCCTCAGGTGAGGATTTAAAAAAAGAGAGAGAGAGCCTCTAAAAAGAGTTTAGAGTGCTGGGAAATGGAGAAAGAGATCATTCTTGCTCCCTGAAATTGTCACCATTTTCATGAGCCCCAGGCTTCCTGATTCCCCCTTTTCTGGCTCCCCTCCTTGCTCCCATTCCCCACCCCCACCTTGCGCCAAAAGGAGGCAAGGAGAGAGATTTCTCCCCCTCCTTCTGAAGCTTCTGTTTTCAGTTTATTCATTTCCCCCCAGCATTTTGTAGCTCACGAAGCTGGGAGGTTGCTCTACATGTCTTGTTCACCAGCTGTCACACCCGGGGCCAGTCACTTCCCCAGGGAAATGCCCAGACTCAAGGAGGAAATAACCAAGCTAAAAAATGAAAGGGGGCATGAATTCTAGTATTTTGCTCATTGTAGAAATCATCTTTCTCTTTTGACTGGAATCTTGACTTGCCTCTTTGCCACAAGATAGAATTGAAGATTCCACAAGGTCTGCATATCCCACTATTCCACCTTCAATCTTCCAGGGGGAAGTGGAGGTCAGAGAGGAGTAGGGAAGGAAACACACAAAACAACTCAAGGTAGTGCCGTAGTTGGGTTGCAGCAAAGAAAAGGGTTAAACAGAGATTTGCTCCTCTTATCTTATTGAGATCATTTTATGGCTCTGATCTCAAGGGAAAACGAGCAGTTTGCACATTTACCGTTTGCTATCAGTCGACCATCTGTAGACACCACCTTTCACAAAGAGCTTATACATTAACTGGTCACTTTATCTTTGTAATATATTTGGAAAATCAAAAACCAGCTGTTAGAAAGCTATAAACTAGAGACCTTATTGCATATTGTTTATCATTACTTTAGTATTTGGAGCTTCGTAATGCATGGACTTGGCTATCTATCTGTATTGCCAAGGAGGCCAAAGTTTATTTCCCTAATAATATGCAAATGGGGCCTTTATACCAGATAATGAATAATCACTTTAGATTAAAGGCTGAATTTTCTTTTACTGATACTGGCAATGCAGCCTTTTGCATGCAGTTAATAATTAATTTAAAGAATTACCACTTCAGTGAGCTCTGCTTACATTATTTATTAAGTGTAATTAAAGTATTTATTAGTCAAGTAATAAATGAGGGACATTCCCCAGCACCTTAACAGTGTTGTAAAATAATCAGACCATGTTTATCTGCAAAGCAAGACTGAGTGTGGCTCAAGTGTGTTAATAGATTATTCATGATCAACTGAGCGTTAGCAGCTACCTCAACAATGGGCGCGGTTTTGAGGTGCCCAGCTGCTTGTCTCATTGCTTGGTTTATTCTACAGAACACAAGTGCCTTGGCTTTTTCTCATTATTGACTTGCATTGTGTTTGTTGATTTGGGAGCTATAAAAGGGGGATTTCTTGGTTCAAGCTAACCATGTTGCTTGTAGCTTGTCTGCCATGTTGCTTGTAGCTCAATATGGCTGATCCAATATTGCCATCTTGGAATTTCTTGAAGGACTGAAAGTATTACCTGTAATCAAGATGAAATTCATTGTACAAACCAGGACAATGTGGTAAATAAAAGAGGATGTTATTAATAATAATATGTACATTGAGAGGGTTCTGGGCAAAGTAGGACAGAACCTCTGAAAATTAACAAGGGTTGTATCCAGCTAGCTGGTTGCTTTTATTGGCTGTGAATATGAGAATCAGCTTCTACTCCTGACTGCCACTCATCACATAAGATTTCAGATAAAACCCTGGCCCTCTGCCTTCCCTCAATTTCAGGCAACTTTGGGCTGTCCATAGTATTCCTCAGGAAAGCTTTTCTGGTTCCTCCAATCACAAATGGTCACACCCTCCTCTAACTCCTACCACACCACTTATACTTCTGTTGGGACATATCTCACTGGCTTGCAGCATCTTCATTTATGTACTTATTTTTAAATCCACTCCATGAAGAGAATGCAAACTCTGAGGAAAGAGAGATGCTGTACTTGCAGATTTTTAGTTCTCCCAAAATTCCTACTTCAGTGCCTCACTAGTAGTAGGCATGTAATAAACATTTACTAAATAGATTTTATAATTGGGAAGCCCCATTGTTTGTCTTTATAATCAGCAGAGAGGGTAAATTTTTAGTCCAAGATCGTGACCATAACTGATCAGATGGGCCTGTGGAGTGACCATAAGCAGAAGAAAAAGTGGTCAGCAAGTGATTATCCCAAGGGACATTCAGGTCTACCATGGAAATCACTTGAGAGTGGGATTACTCATGAACCAATGGACAAAGTCTCAAGGTCCCCTCTAGTTAGATAGGGCTTTATTGGTCCTTTAGTATCATGCTCAGCCTTTATCCTCTAAGTCCTTAATCTGCAATGTTCTCCATCCTATGCTTTCTATACAACAAGGATAGAACTTAACAAAGTGTATACAGGTTAAGAGCCAACTAAGGTTGCTCAGGTGACTGGAGGGTCTCTGTGAATCCTGTGTCTTCATCTATGTGAATCCCACCTGCCTCACATTCACCTCTTCTCTGAAGACTTCTCCTGACCACATCTCTGACCATTTAAAAATCCACGTTGTCCATACCACTCATTTTCACCTTTTACATGCTTGGGTTGCACTGCTTTATACACATTAACCTCTGGCTCTCCGGGAAGGGGTGTTGCAGTCTCCTTTTCCTACATTACCCCACAGTGCTGGGCACACTGGAAGTGCTCAGCAAGTGGAGAAAGGAGAACCAGCTCTCACCCAGATTTCCCTAAACCCTTCTCTCTCCTATCTGTCTGCCTGCACCCTCACTCACTTCCCAGAATCCCACCGGAAGGGCATTGTCACTTATCAAAAATTATGACCATATTAAAAAGGAAAGGAGGTGATATGAAGTCAAAGGTAAAGGGGTTGAGTGGCATTTGAGAAAGCAAACCCAATGAATCAAACTTCATGTTTAATAATAGCCAACATAACAGGGTCCAAACGTGTGGGCTTATAAATTGATTTGTCTTCAAGCCCCTTTACAAAGCTGTTTCTAGGCGACCGACAGGTTGGCCGTATATCATGTGTGCTCTGGCCTCGTGCTGTGGCAGCCTGCTCCTGACCTCTTAATCAAGTAGAGTGCTGGGGCACAGAGAGGAGATACGCGATCACTTATGGAAACACCCCGCTGGCGTCGTTCCCACAAACCATCTGCCTGTCTCACTATGGTCAGACTGACTGTCTGCTAATGCCCCCTTCTCTGATGAGCCATTTATATATTTCCCCAGCTTTTTTTTTTTTTTTTAGTGGAAAACAAATAGCATTATTGGATGTGCCCTGCTTGGCTGCAGCTGTGAATCACAAAGTTGGAAATCACTCCAAGACAGTCAGACAGCACATGCTCTGCTTGGTTGGGGAAGAGGTCCAAACTGCTGATCTAGCCTCATGTGATCTTTGATGTTTGATTTATCTATAAACTTGACATGGCCCTGTTAGGAAACATCTTACTGTTGTGCATTTTCCCATCCTTTTTGCGTTTCCACAGGGAGGAGGCCTCTGCTTTAGTTGTAACCCAGGGTCCACATCTTTGCTTGTCCTTGTCAAGAAGTAATCAGTGTGAAGATAATACAACTTGAGGATTATATGCAGTGGGTGGCAGCAGGGATGGCAGAGGGGTGATAGACATCTGACATAATTTTGCTTGTCTCTTCACTACTTACCAAAGTCAATAATGGATCAGAAATACAAAGAAGTAAACATCATCAGGTGAACCAAAGGTGGAACCCTTGCCCATCATTATTGTTCCATTCAACCAGGATTGAATTAGTACCACTGGGAGGAGGGCGTCATGCCCTCTAATAGAAAATACACAATCCCTATGTTGCAAGGCAACACTCTGACAGTCAGTTAGTCTGCCAATCATAAGTCAATGTTGACTGTATCCTCTGTGGCATCTTAGTGCTTGGGTCTAGCTGAGAGTTTAGACTCAGAGAAATCTGGTTTGAATCCCAGGCCTGTCATTTTACCAACTTTGTGATTTTGGGCAATTTGACCCCTGTAGGCCTCAGTTGGTTTATCTCTGAGTTGCAGGTAATATCATCCACTCTAAGAGTTGTTGTCAGTATAAAGTTAAAAGGGACAGTGCCTGTAAACTATGTAGCCCAGGGTCCTGAGACGCTAACAATCCACCGTATAATGATTATGAAAATCAAATGCATTAAAAATATATATCAAGTGCATTTATGCTGTCATCAAAGGGTCAATACCCTTCTTCTGGTTTCAGCACTTCTTTGTCATTTTATTTTACATAGTACATACTAAAACTATTGTATTAGTTCACACCAAGTGTGAGTGAGAAGGGAATTTGGTATTTCTGGCCAGGTACCTTGCATTTTAATCCATACATGCATTTTAAGTTAGGACAAAACAATGTGACAGAAAATGGATCAAAGTTTAGGTTAATAATATAGAAGTAAGGTTTTTTAAATTGACATAAATGTCATGCATTTATCATTTTTTCTTATCATTTAAATTTTTCTCTTCAACACCACAAACTAGAAAAAACACCATGCTTCCTTATAAGGGTTATTCCTGGGACAGCTGCTCTGTGGTGCTGGCAACCGGGTCACAAGTCAAGACCATGAAGGGCTGACTCTGGCAAGACAAGGGCAAGGTTAGACATGTGAAAAAATGGCTATAAGGCAAGAGGTAAGAGCTATGAAGCTAGCTAAAGTATGAGATGGCTCTAAGGAATTCTTCCAGCAGCATTAGACATCATCAGAGACTAGGTCTTGAATGAAGGGCAGCATCTCTCTCCTTTGTAGTGGTCAAGAGAAGCCTTCGCAGTGATTGCTGGGAGGGCTACCTAACCATGTACTCACAGCCAATCCAGACAGTTCAAACAGCAAGTGGAGGAATTAGTATGATTTTCTCCTGTTTATTGAATTTATTGGGGTGACACTGGTTAACAAAGTTGCATGGGTTTCAGGTGCACAATTTCACAACACATCATCTGTATCAGACAAGTCCGTTCCTCTTTAGGTCTCCCATTTCAGGCTGGGCCTATGGTAAGGAGAGTGAGGCATCACCTCAAGCCCAGCATTAAAGGAGGTGACAAAAAGTTCAGAAAGTAAGACAAATCATATTTCAATACATTTCTAAAAGTCAAAATTCGTGCCAAAAAATAAACATGAACAAAATATTTAAACTGTAAATGAAGATTGATCCACAGCAGTGCTGTGCTGAGCTCTACTGAAGCCTGACGTACAGGAAAACCAGTAGCAGTGGTCACATCTTTAGTTAAGATCCTGATGTTTCACTTATTATGGGTTTTTGCCTTAATTTTTACTTTTTTAAAAATATTGCATTAAAATGCTATTTATCTTGATGACTGAGGTTTTGGGCATCTCCTTCAATTTTGTGCCTAAGGCTAGTGCCTCAGGATAAATAACAAAAGCTACCACTCACTGGGTAGTTGGGGGGAACATGGCCTTGGACTAAGTGTTTTCTTTTTTAATGCATACACTATCCACAGTAAGTAAACACACCATCCTAGACACTCTGCCTTCACCATGCTCCCTCACTTAAGGCTCCTCTTAGTTATTCACAATTCCCAAGGTTCACTTTTTTATAGACTAAAAAAAGCCTAAAACTAAAAAGACCCATGGAAACATTCTGATCCTCAGCTTTCTTTTTTTATGTAAGAATCCTAATGCATATTAGTGTGGTCAAGTGACTGGTCCAGGGTCACACAGCTGCTTAGTACTAGCATCTATTCATCAACTCATCAAATGTTTATTGAGCATCTACTTTGGCCTCCTTTGTACACATTGGGACTAGAGTAGGGAATAAAAGAGATAATATCCCTGCTGTCATGGAGCTTACATTCTAGTGGGGGAGGACAATTAATAAACAAACACAGATACACATGTACATATATAGATAAGAATAAGAGCTCTAACAAAAAAAAAAAAAAGAAATCACGGTGATGGGGAAAAGAGTGATTGGGTGAGATATGAGGCTTTTATTGTATACTAGTGGCCTGGTGCATGAAAATCATGCACAAGGCGGGGGCGGGTGTCCCTCAGCCCAGCCTGCACCCTCTCCAATCTGGGACCCCTCAGGGGATGTCAGACATCCCTCTCGCAATCTGGGACCTCTGGTTCCTAACTGTTCACCTGTCTGCCTGCCTGATCTCCCCTAACCACTCTGCCTGCCAGCCTGCTCACCCCCAACTGCCCCCCCTGATGGCCTGCTCACCTCCAATTGCCCCCCGCCCCCGCTGGCCTGATCACCCCCAACTGCCTGATCCCCCCTAACTGCCTCAGCCTCAGCCTCATCACCATGGCTTTGTCTGGAAGGACGTCTGAAAGGTCTCCCAGAAGGTCTCCTGGTCTAATTAGCGTATTACCCTTTTATTAGTATACATAACCCTGTAAAATATAGGATAAATATTGAGCAAGGAATGCTCTAGGTTAATGAGAAGAGAAGTAATGTGCAATGAAAAAATTTTCTATTTCAGATTCTTTAAGGCATATCCTAAAAGTTCAAAATATTGTCCCTTTGGGCATGACTTCGGGAGTTAAGGGAACAACTGTAATTCTGGAAGAATCAAAGTTCAAGTGTCATTATATGATATTATTTAGAAACTAGAGGCCCAGTGTACAGATTGGTGGACTGGTGGGTTCCTCAGCTTGGCCTGCAGGGATCGGGTCAAAAATGGGTCTCCAACATCCACTGAGAGGTCCTGGATTGTGAGAGGGCAGTTCTTGGGTGATGTGCCCCAGAATTGGGCTCCCTCCTCTCTAGTTCTGGCTGCATCACCGAGAACTGCAGCTGCCAAGTCACCATGGCTCGGCAGCTCCTGTGTTGAGTGTCTGTCCCCTGGTGGTCAGTGTGCATCATAGCTACCAGTCAGATAGTCAGATGGTAGGACCATGGGATGGCCGCTTAGGCTTTTATATAGAGAGATAAAATGGGAATGTAAGGGATTTCTGATAAGGTGGCTCTGAGCAAACACCTAACAAGTGAAGGAAAGAGGAAACTATGTGGAGACATGGGTGATGCGAGCTAGTCCTAGGCAGGGTTTCCCCACTTTGGAACTATTGACATTTGGTACTGGAAAATTCTTTATTTGGGGGGTGAGGGGAGTTTAACCTGTGCATTGTAAGATGTTTAGCAGCATCCTTGGTCTCTACCTACTTGATACCAGCAGTACCCCTTCCAAGTTGAAACAACTAAAAACGTCCCAGATATTACCAATTATCCCATGGCAGATAAAATTGTCCCCAGTTAGGACCTTGGCTCTAGGCACAGTCAGAGGCAGGTGCCAAGGCCGTGAGTAAGTCAGACTTCCCACAGCTCAGAGCAGTGCCATCTCCAGCCCATCAGCTCCAGCCAGCCCTGAGCACACATCCCCTGCAGAGTCAGCATCCTCAGACACACTACTTGTCTCTGAGTCATTTCACTCTGACCATTGGCTTCCTTTCACCCACAAAGACCAAAAGCTCCCTGAGAGCAACTGTCCAGCTTTCACTACTCTGTATCCCACAAAGTCCCGGGCTCTGTGCACGGTGGCTGTGTGTGCACACTCCATCTGCTCCTCCCTGGTGGGGATGCTGTCCACGCACACTGTCCCCAAGCTGTAGTCAGCCCATTCTCCCGCGAGTTGCCCTCTCCACATATTTAAAGGTGTGCAGCTTTCACAAAGGGACAGTATGTGATGAAAGTTCACCTTCCACTCAATTAACCTTGAGAGAGAAGAGTTGTTGTTGTTTTTTTTCTTTTCTTACCCAAGAGAATTTTTTTTATGACCTTTTTGAAGCATCTTATTTTCTGGGCATAAAGCCAAATGATACACTATCTTCCCAGCTGCAGGGCTGTTGCAGATTTTCAAAGCTGAGGTAAAGACAGTCTTGGAATAAATGCAAGGTGGGCAGTGGGGTTGGGGGATGTGAGGAAATGCCTTATTATTTCAGCCAAAATGTGCCTGAAGGGATGGAGCCTTTGTGGAGTGTGAACCTGCAGGACCGATGAGATGCAGGGACTGGAGACAGGGCTGCCAGGTGCTCCCCCCAATTAGGGAACACACATGAATACACATTTTAAAAAATCAATTCCACTTGGGTGAAAGTTGAATATTAATAAATCATAACAAAACACATCTTGCACAATACTTTGCAATAACCAAAGAGGTTTTCCCCCCACATATGTAATCTCTTCAAGCCTCAGATTCAACTATCAAATAAGATTGGATGTTGTTTAAAACTGGATCAGTAGAGTACAATAAAGAGCGGTAGTCCCTTTTCAATGGACTTGTTGAACAGTGGTACCCAAACGCCTCCCTGCGCCATCAGAGAGGTGCAGCCTCCCTGATGGTGGGTTTAGAGAGGATTAGCCCATGCCTCCTCCATCCCTACCCAATGTCAACTGCATATATGTGCAGAGTAGAAACAAAGAGAAAGCACCCCAGCCAGCTCTATTTCTTCCTGGGACTTCACCATTGGCAAATGGAGTACAATGAAACTGGACTGGTTTACTTCACATGGTAGTTCTGTCCCCATCTCCCAGTTGGGAAACTTCTAGAATCCTAGTAGCATTATGTGAGAGCAGCAGGCGAGAGAGAGTGCCAGGGTAGTGGTTTGCTGCTGTGGACTAGGAGATTGTGATTGGGGGAAGAGCCACATGGTCAAGAGCACAGTCTGAGGAGCTGGACCGCCTGGGTTCCAACTCTGGCTTTGACACTTACTGTCTGCATGACATTGGCCAAGTCACTGTATTTCACCATGCCTCCATTTCCCCATCTGCTACATGGAGATGATGAAAGTAGCTACCCTCTATAGGTGGGAGGAGACAGAGTGTTTTCCAGTGTTCTCCAATGGGGAACTGAGGACTAAGAATTGGAAGTCACCAAGAGAGGTAGCAGGGAAGTGAGGACGTACATGTACAAGCTCTCCTGAGAAAGGGATGTGGGGAGAAGGGCCAAAGAGCTGATATGACATTGGGGGTTTGCTCTGCATGTGAGAGAGCTAGAAAGAGTCTACTCTGGGGACTTAGGGTTTCAGCCATGAAAGGAGACAGGTATGGAAGAAATGCCTGCTGCCAACCATCTGCCCTCCTGCAGCCTCCAGGTGAGGCCCTCGGGCCAGGAACTGAGCCCCCCAAAGGAGCTTTCTGGAACAAATATTTGGCCATGGGCACTAATGCAAAGGCATCTCTTAAGTCCCCGTTTCTATCATTCATCTCCATTTGCTGTCATAGGATTAAGGACCAGTGATTTGTGTTCCATGAACTGTTTCTCCCAGAACATTAGGAAAGGGGAATTGGCATTCTAGCAAAACCCAGAGTGTCCCTGCAGCTTCTGGGCAGGCAGTCATATTCTGGGAGTGACACAGGAAGTGCTATCAGAGCCCCACACCCCCAAATGTCTTCATCCCCCTTTCCAGCAAAATAGTCCTCTTTTCTTCCTGACATTGTGTTTGAAATGCCCAGCTGGCCATGCATTGAATTCAACACCTGCTGGCCCTTCACTGGTCCCACATTGGTTAGAACTAGAAGTAAGCTTAGAATATTTCTAGTCCAGCCTCCTTTTTATTCAGAATAACAATCTTCGACTCAGAGAAATGTTTGACTTTTCGGTGCTGTTTGACAAGAGCACATTTACTTGCCGCAGGACAGTCTCGGAGCCCGTGTCCTCATAGGCTTGTGGAGCTGTGACGGCAGAATGCGGGTAAAGTAGTGTCACCTGATGCATGGGTGGTGTGTGAAGTGACACTGTCTCATGACCTTTCATGAGACCTTTCATGGGGTACAAATGACTGTAAGGTAGGAGGATTATAATGAGGTGCTCTCTATACAGTGGGGGAATCCGAGATGGGAGGACCGTGTGTGGACACTGGTTCTGGGCAGGGGTTGGCTTTTGGAAATCCCGCACTTCGTCAGTGCAGCACGTTAGCTAAGTGATTCTATAGAAGTAATTGTCAAATCCAAATTCTGTCCAGCAATGAAAAGAGTCCCATCTCAGGTAGGAAAAGCTAGCCTGCCATTCACCTTCCCATGGTGCCCCTCTCTCAAGCTGCAAGCAAATGAGTGTCTTTGGGTGGGGACTGAGAGGGCCATCTTGTCAACTCCATGGAGAGGTGCCACCTGTGACTGTCATTCTCTGAGCTCCGTCTACATGTTCACAAGACTTCAGTGTATTTGACCTCCAGGTGCTTTAAAGAGGGATAAACACTGTCCTCCTGGTGTCCTCACCTCCCTTCTTCAGAGAGATTTTGTTTCCCTTTTGGAGAGAATCCCACTTGGCCATATTGAGGGCTGTCTTGTGATACCCACTGTGTCTTCTCTGCCTCAAAAAAGCAGTGTGACATTGAGTGGGTTAACTCTCAGCTGGGCCTCATGTCCCTCAACTGTGAAAAAAGCTGAACTGAAAGCACATGGAGAGTTAGGACCGCAACTTGCAACCTTCTATTCCCTGGGCCTCACCCAGTGCCTGGAACATGAGGCTGCTCAGGAACATTCAAGAATCCAGGGAATATACATTCCCTTCCATTTATGACACCTGGGGACTAGATTTGGAAGCTAGAAGCTCTCACAGCAAGACCTCTCTCATTTCAGTGGGTGGCTTTGAAGGAAGAGCTTCCCATTAGAGCCTATAAACATGTGGTGAAGGCCTCCACTGACCCAGCCATAGGTAACTGAACTTGAAGAACTCATCAGAAAACTGGAGATGGTTTTATTCATCCCCTGGCATCTTCAACCTCCTCTTCACTGCATCTCCTTCCTCACATCCTTAGCTGTTTCCCACCTGCACCCAGTGCCCACATATGCTCCCACCCAAGTTTACCCTATTTGGTCAGTAATTCAGGACTCCATATTCTATATTCTTCCAACTTCTTTAATACTCAAAACTGCTCTCTTAGAGCCATTGGGTTCTTAATAATTGGGAGGCCATTTTCATGAAGATGTCAGTGATCTATTACCTTCTCAAGCATCTTCTCATTGGACAGGAAATAATGCTGCCTTAAACCAATGATGATCCCACCTGGTGCATTTCAAGCAGCCACCGAAGTCAAGTATAGAATAGAAAGTAAAGGCTGAAAATCCTCATTGAGGGCTCTCCACAAATCACACACTGACTTTTCTCCTGCTCTCTGACCACCGCCTCCATACTGTACCCTCCTACTGACATCTTCCTATTGGGGTGCTGTCCCCACCTGTACACACCAGGGTTGCCCACTCCACCTTGGGGTAGGCCCAGCCCAGAATTTATGATTCAGGAGACTTTCCTGACTCTTCCTGAAACCCCTCCATGATAGGAGAATAGGGAGAAATAGAATTGGAAAGTCTAGGCTGTAGAAAAGCAAAGAAAGCCCTAAGGAAGTTGACTCAAGCTAACAACCAAGACTATACACTGAATAAAGAAAATATTAATAGCATTTCACATATCTTAAATTAGTAATAGTGGTTACTAATGAGTTCTGTGCTATTAATTCTGTTTATCATCCCTCCCTCCCTAGAAACTTTCTACAGTATCCCTCCCCTGCAGCTTTAATGAGGTACTTGTAAATTCACGTTGCTTTGTTGCAGAATATACTCATCCTAAGAAGCATTTGGAATGTGTGGGCTTGATCCTTGGGTATCTTTAAGATTTTATTGGCTCCTGCCTCCTGGGTCTTGCTGTGTGATTTGGAAACTGGAGAGAGGGAAGGCTTTAACTCGCTTTTATTTAACTTATTTGGGAGCCAAATGAATATTTTTCAAACCCTTTCCCAATACCTAGTGTCATAGGCCCTGGGCACCTGTTGCAATCCTTCCTATTAGATTTCACCTCCCACTTTCCTCACAAAGGCCATCTGAGGCCAACATTATTTTCCCCAACTCATCTTTCCTGCCTCCAAAAGCTCACCCCTCTCTTCCACCCACTTTGCCCTTATTTTCTACTCCACCCTTCCCAAGGTCTTGTGTTTCTTATTATTCCCAACACTGACAACCTGCTGGTCCCAGTGGCTCTTGGTTGCAAAGCAGACATGCAGAAGTAAATCATAGTTTGTTAGAAGTTTTTATTGCATTTGGGGTCACTTTCACAGGGGAGTGGATTACTGTGGTCACTTCTCAGAGATGCTTCTTTGCATTAATTAAGGGACATTGGAGAATGTGAGAGTGAATCTGAGTAACAGGGTCATCTCCAGGAGCCACCTAGCTTGGGTATAATGGAGCAATTTATAATGACAATTGCCTTTCTCTTTCCTCCTCCCCTGCTAGGAGCAGCATTTCAGCTGTCCTTTTGTAGCACCAGACTAATTTTTTTTAGAACTTAGTCTAATGTATTTTTGACGCTGGGACCTATCCCTCAACTTTGCTAGGAAGCCTCACACAGATATTTGAGATCAAAGGGTCTCAAATAATGTTGGCTCTCTAAAGAGGTAGTTCCGAAGCAAAACTCACATTTGTAGTCAGAGCCAGCCTTGTATTTAGGCAGAACCCACAATGCCTATGTTACAACATGGAGGGCAACTGAAAGACCTTCAAATTCTACCCAAACTCATTTACATGTGCCTAAAATTACATTACTTGAGCGTTAGGATATACTTGGTCAGGTAGCAATTAGTCATCTTTAGCATTTTGTAAAAGACAAAAATCCAAAAGGAATTGTGATCCATCAACTTTCTATAACGGGAATGAATGAATGCTAGATAGCTTCCCTCCCTGGGACAGTCTGTGGGGGCATGGAACACTGGGACCACTGCAGGTGAGAATTAACAAGGGACCATGGGGTGTGAGAGGTGCAGAGTGGAAAGGAGAAAGTGCGAGAAACGAACTTTCCAATTTCCCCAGGCACCAGGCTTACCTGTAAAACTCATGGCCCTCTCAAAGCACTAGAAAACATCAAGTTATCGTTAAAAGAGTGACAAACCCCAAGCAAAACAAATCAATGTTTCTGTTTTCATAAATCTGTAGAAAACAACATTTCCTTTTCCCTCTTCAGCAGTTTCAAACACAGGGCAAATATTTTCACACTACTCTATAAATCTGGAGTCTGATGAACTGTAGGGAATTTCCTCTTCAACTGTCCCTCATAACAGCATCAAGAGGGAAAATAAAACCTCAGTACCAAAGGCGTAGGCTTTTAGAGCCCACAGACTCGCTGGAATAGGTCCTGGTTTCCATGGAGTCCTCGGCAGGCCGTGGCCTGCATCCTGAGCAGTCGAAGGTTCGCAGGCTGGCTAGCGGGGCAGTAAATCCCCCAGTTTTAGGGCCCCCTCGTGAAACTCCAGGCGGGAGGTGTGTGTCATCTACTAGACCCTGAGTGTTGGAGGTAGAGGATTTGAAACAGAGCCAAGAAAGAGGATAGCCAGAGCAGTGGTTCTGCCTCCATGGCTGTTCCAGATAATTGAAATGTATCCCTTTAAGGACTGGAAGCATTCTGGAGTTTTAATTATTTAGGAGGAAAGCTTTGGAAATGGTAGTGTGTGCTTTCTTGAGAGCATTGTGGTAGAGAAGCTTTAGAGGCAGGTGGCTTAACATTTGAATCCCAGTCCTACACTTAAAATGTGAATAAGCCTGAGTTCCACACCGGCCTCCTCACCCGCAGCCATGTGGCCTCCCTGAGCCTCGGCCAGGGAAACAGGAGGCAGCGATGGTCCTGACTTCGCGGTGGCAGCGAGGACTAAGGGGGACAAGGCACGCAAAGACTCCAACGGTGCCTGGTGCAGGGCAGGTGCTCAACAAATGACAGCTTTTATTATTTTTTAAAAATATTTTTTATTTATTTCAGAGAGGAAGAGAGAGGGAGAGATAGAAACATCGGTGATGAGAGAGACCATTGATTGGCTGCCTCCTGCACGCCCTCTACTGGGGATTGAGCCCACAACCCAGGCATGTGCCCTTAACCAGAATCAAACCTGGAACCCTCCAGTCCGCAAGCTGACATGCTCTATCTGCTGAGCCAAACCAGCTAGGGCACAGCTTTTATTATTATCGGGGGATTTTATTATTAAAGACCATAGGGAGCAACCAAGGCCATTCAATCTGCAACTTGACCCAATGGTGAGACATGATTTGGTCATAGCCAGGTTTTTAGGGAGTTTATTCTTTCTGCCTATTTCAGTCATCCTTTCTGCCTACTTCCATTTCCTCTGCGGTTTTCTGCATGTTGGGTGAGGTGGCCCCACAGTGCATACAGGCAAATCCCTATTATGAGGCTGGTGGCCAGCGAGTCAACAAACCCTGGGTCACGAAGGTCTCTGAGGGAGAGAATGTGGGATGTAGCAGCATGCACTCAGCAGGTATGGGGTGCCCTGGCATGTAATGGACCCATGCCACACAGGCAGCCCTCAGCCAAAAGCTGGTTGAACATGAGTAAGCACGTGTGACAAGGTTTTGCTCCAGTATTGGTGAGAAGAGCCCCCAAGCTCAGAACTAGCTGAAAAGGCTCAAATTGTCCCAAAGGGATTAGCCCTGCCCAACCTTTTCTCAATACCTCTGATTACCAGGATGCTTCAGGAGGTTAGTTGTCTGGCTGAAGGGACATATTCTTAGATGAATGAAATATGGGAAGACATTGGAACTCTTACGATGAATAACCAAGTGACCTGGGCAGAAAGTGGTGTCTCCTCCTAGGAGACAGGTCTCCTCCCTTATTAAAGGAGAAGGACTGCACCCTGCCTGCCAGCAGGGGCTCTGTGGTGCACTTCATCTGGGGCCTGGAAACCTGAGTCCGCGGTCGGGCCTTTCCTACCAAGTAATTGGCTGACTTTGGGCAACTTTCTCAGTCTCTCAGGGCCTCAGATTTCCCAGGTGCAAAATGATGGCCTTGGTATACTAAACAGCTTCACAAGTCCCTTTCAGATCTGAAACCCCATCAGTCGGAGAGAGAGAGAGAGAGAGAGAGAGAGAGAGAGAGAGAGAGAGAACACTGTCAACTTTCAACAAAGTTGTGTGGATGAATTAGTTATGTTTCAAATAAGGTAGATTCAAATGCTACCTTTAAAGATAATAAATTAAAAATGGTATGCAATATTAAGGGGTGTGTATGTGTGTGTGCTGGGGTGCTGGTGTAGCTTAAAATTCCTGTTTTCCACTGCTCCTTCTGCACTCTGTGAAATGCTAGAAAATCTGGAGGGATGATGGCAAGTCTGCCCAATGTCAATTCCACTCGCAGAGCAGTCCGTCTTCTTTGGAGTGCATGCGACCTTTGTAGGTTGTCACATCCTGGGCACGGCACCAAGCAGTCCTCCAAGGGGGCTGGCGTGAAGGAGCAGGCCCTGAGCCACGGGGCGGTGCGAGCGGCAGTTTCCGGGCCGCGTGCCAACCTCCAGATAATTGCCAGCAGCGGGAGAGAAGTGGTCGAGGTTGGCGGAGCCTGTCACTGGCAGATAGACAGCCCCTACAGCATCATGGCTGGGAGAGGGATGCTGGGAGCCACAGTGCAGAGGGAGGAGGGGTGAAGGCAGAGGGCAGGGGAGGGAAGGGAGAGTCAGAATGGGAGAGACAGAAAGACACAGACAATGAAGGGATAGCTAGAGAAATGATAGGAAAGAAAGGGATGGGGATCTCCGAGCTAGCTATCAGCTAAAGAGAAAGACAGATTCGTGGAATGAGACAGATGGAGGAGCGTAAGAAACATGGGGAGAAATGGGGACACAATGGGAGAGGAAGAGATGTGCTCTCTGTCTCAGTGCTTTGGCCCAGCATTAACCTCTGGAGCTATTTTGGGGTTTGGTTTGGCAAGAGAGGCAGCCCCTCCAGATCCCACTGAATATATGTGCAGAGGGGAAAATAGAAGAAAGCCCCCAAACTAGCTCCATTTCTTCACGAGCCTCATTGTTGGCTGCTCTGGTGACAAAGGATGTTCAATGAATGTGGCCAGGCTTGCCTCCCTCCTTGTTTTGTCCCATCTCCATCAGTCCCCAGCAGGGCAGTAAGAGGGTACTGAGTCCTTCCCTCCTCCACTGGCCCAGGAGGTGGGGCAACCATGGTGAGGGGAGGACCTCAACAGCTGCTGGGCTGGCTGGTGGGGGAGATGGCTATACAGGGAAACAGAAAGAACAATGTCCTCCTGGCTGTCTAGGCACCTAAGATCCATCAATAGCAAGCACCACTAACCATTTACTGAGCACCTACTTTTGTGCCAGGATTTGGGCCAAGCCCTTTGCATGAGCCATGTGTTTTATCAGCCACAACCCAATGAAGCCTATAATTGATTAGCCCCACTTTGCTGGAAAGCCATGCAAGCTGATTCCACAGCTTGTCTAGTCAGGCCAGAGTTTACTGTTTGGCACCCATTGGCAGATGGAGTCACGTGTGTTAACATTCGGCAGACATCCACTTTGTGTGACACTGTGCTAGCGCCTGATTGGTGGAAAGTGTGGTGGGATGGAGAAGAGGGAGGCAGAAGTACAAGATGATGGGCAAAGACAAAGAGAGACAGGACGCTGCATTCAAGGAGCCTGGAGTCACCTGGGGGAGAAATGGGATGTGCCGTCAGTAGCTTTTACTAATGCAATGGCAGAAGGGGAAGGGAAAGTGCTCTGAGGGTCCCCCAGAGCCTGAGAGTCATTGTGAATGGGAGGGACAGGCCAGCCACACGGCATGAGTTCAACTTGTGCAATTGAAGCGCAGAGAGAAGGTGCCTTCCACATGGATGGAATCGCCCAAGCAAAGGCACGGAGGCTGCAGAAGTAGGCCACGGTCAGGCTAACGTATCTCCTACTGCACACTAGGAGGTTCTATGCACAGGTAGGGAGCAGTAAGGGATGAGGTTAGACAAGTAGGTTGAGGTTGGACTGAGAAGAGGGTTAAATTCAGGATGTAATGGGCAGTGACTAAAGATGTCCAAGCAAAAAGAGGTAGGCATCTCAGACCTCTGCATGACACTATGAATGAATGAATGAATGAATGAATGGCCATATTCACTGATTCTTTCATTCAACAAATATTCATCATGCATCCACTGTGTGCCTAGCCCAGTCCAGACAGATGGGCACAACAGTGCACACAGCAGGCAGAGTTCCCTGCTTCATGGAGCTCCAATTCTTGCAGGGTCACATGCATTTTATGCTTTGTCTACCAATGATGAGGCACTATCCATATGGGTGGAACTTTTAGGGTTCAAGAGCAAGCGGGAATCATCCTCCTGGGAGCCCCCAGGGCTGCTGTGTAAAAACATCTGGTTTGGGGCAGCCGAGGGACAGTACAGGGGCCTCTGGGACCTATGATGGGAGAAGTCACAGGCAGGAGGTCATATTAGAAAGGACTCTCTTGTTTGCAATTAGCAAATTAAACTGGCTGAAGCACTAAAAGGTGATTTATAAGCATATGTAGCTAAATGTCTGAAAAAACAAGGCTGGGAGCTGGCCTCAGGAATAACCAGAATTGGGGATTTTCATCCTATCCCTCTCTCAGTCTTCACTGACGTTTCTCTCTGATGCTGTGTCATTTCCTCAGATTGGCTGCTGCTGAGGATTCCCCATCAGCCCCCACAGCTTCATATCCTGACAGTTCAATGGCCACATGGGAGAGGTGACCTCCCCTGTCCAGCTGCTTTCGGAAGCTCTTAGGAAAAACACTGGCTGACCTAGATCATCCCACCCCTTGGGCCAGTCTGACAGCCCAGGACATGAGTTTCCAGGATGCACCCAGGCTGAGTTACCTACTTCCCTTTATGGCTAGGGGAGACAGAGAGGGACAAAAATAATAGATATCTGCTGCTAGGATTGTGACAACTTAAACTCCACTTAATGGAAAATTATGCTGAGTGGTGCCCCAGAATTTCCCCAAAAACATAATAAAGGTCACTCCTGCTCAATTATGTCTGGGGCCTAGATATTACTCTCCGCACCCCACCCCACACATTATTAAGTGATACCACTGAGCAATTTAGAGAAAGAAAACACATACTATGAATGAGCTCTCCTGGAGGCAGGTAAGTGGATTCTTTTAAAGATACAGTGTTGTGGAGGAGAGCTGGGCCATTTGAAACAAAACAGGTACCAGCAAGTTCCAGGGCTCAGCAGAGGCAGGACTGTCACTTCCTCTCCCAGCCGCCACCCCCACCTCCCAGCAGGGCTGGAAACTTGGTCAGAAACAGTGCCTCCAGCTAGAGGCTCTTCATTAGCTGGGAAGGCCCGCCCTGCAGGAAATCCCAAGAGCAGAACAGGAACAATTTGAAAGGAGGCAGGAGGCGTTCAGCCAGAATGGTTCTCCAGGGGGCGGCGGGCTAAGTGGAAGCTCAAGCGAAGAGAACCCAAGGGGGACCGAGTGGGGCCATCACTCAGGAAAGACAAAGAATGCTGACCACCAGGGAGAGAGGGCAGGATCTTCCCCGGGAATGGGAAATCAAAAGCAAAACAGAGAAATTTTAACCAAAAAAAAATAATCAATGTTTTAAAAACACACCTCCATGCTTCCAGAGAGAAGTTCTAGAAACTTAGGGAAGAGACAGCCTGCTCTGGTGTGAAGAGCATTGAGCTAGAAGTGGAAGCTGCAGGCCTGGCCTCATTTATGTCAGTGACACCCTGACTTTATTTCCTCATTTGTAAAATGAGCTGACAATCCCCACCTCGCGCACAACGCAGTATCAGGTGAGGGTCCACTGAGAAGATGAAGAGAAACACAGTTTTTAAAATACGAAGCCACTCTCTTGTAATTAATTAGGTTAGGTGAATAATTAGAAAATGACAGAAATTGGGTCATGATAACCCTGGGAGGGAGGACGCAGTGAAAGAGGCTGTTTAAGACTCAGGACTCAGGTGAGCGGGTGTCCTGCTAAATGACACACATGGAAGCAAAGTATTCTATATTTTTAAAATTTTATATGTGACCCAGCTGGCATGGCTCAGTGATTGTCAACCTATGAACCAGGAGGTCACGGCTCAATTCCTGGTCAGGGCACTTGCAGGCTCGATCCCCAGTGTGGGGCGTACAGGAGGCAGCTGATCAATGATTCTCTCTCATCATTGATGTTTCTATCTGTCCCTCTCCCTTCCTCTCTGAAAAGTTACATCCACCTGGTGTCAGAGGGAGTAAGGAGCATACAGAGAGAGGAAACAACCTCAGACAAAGCGAAGGAGGTGTAGAAAAGAGAACCTCGAGTGGTGGGATGACTCTGAAGACATGTGGAATGGGAGAAGGCTGGAGGACTAGGCAGGGGCTGGATCACCCAGGAACTTGAACTTTATGTGATAGGTGTGTGGAGCTATAGGAGGCTTTACAGCAAGGGTGAGACACTGTCAGATTTTCTTGTAGCTGTTTGTACAAGACAGGGAGTTGAAAAATATTGATAATCCCAAAATGAAGTGGAATATGACTCTGGAAGCATTCTCTGATTACTTTAAACTGAGGAAGCTATATTAATCTCTTACTATTTATATGTCTCTGCCTTTATTTTTATATGCACTACCTTTCAACTTAATAAATGTTATTGCTATATTTTTGGTGCATAAATGCTCATCATATTTATACTATCATTGTAGATTTCAATTGAGTTCCCATCTTTGTGTCGTTTACTGTTTTGTGCCCCAAATTCAACCTTGTCTGATACGTGTCTGATATTAAAATTGGGCTTGATCGCTTGTTTATGTTTTGTTTCCTGGTTCAGCCTTTGCCCATCTTTTTATTTTCAGTTTTCCAGTTACTTTGTTTTGTGTCTCTTGTATACAGCATGTATTGTGGGGTTGCTTTCTTGTTTTGCTTTGTAATTTAAACTGAGATTCTGTTTCTTTTCAGTAATATATTTTTACTTTTGTATTTTTTGATCTGATAGATATGCTTGGACTTACTTTTAACATCATATGGTTTCTGCTTGTATTTCACTTTATGGTCTGTGCTTTCTTTTGTTTTTACATTTGGGATATGTGGGGTTCATATGGAGAGTTTAGAAAGTTTTAATATTTTTCATTCTTGAAGTGGTTACCTTCATAATCCTATATAATAAAGAGGTAATATGCAAATTAACCCTCACACCTTCACATGATGGCTGCCTATGAACAGGCCAGCAGAGGGGTTAGTGAGGGACGACCATACTACTGAACAAGCAGGCTGCATGGGGTGACGAGGCCAGCAGGGGGCTTAGTGAGGGATGAACAAACAACTAACCAGCAGGCTGCGTGGGGCAACCAGGCCAGCGGGGGGGCCATGAGGGGTGACCAGGCCAGTAGAGAGGCAGTTGGGGGCAACCAGGCAGGCAGGTAGGTGAGCAATCAGGAGCCAATGGTCCAGGATTGTGAGAGGGATGTCCCAGATTAGAGACGGTGCAGGGTGGACTGAGGGGGACCCCCCTCCCGTGCATGAATTTTGTGCACCTGGCCTCTAGTACTAAATATAATATACTTAATCCTCTATATCCTTAGTAGCTGTGGACTGTTAACTCTGCAATGATAAATTGTATATATTTCTCCCACCTCTCATTTTCTTATTTTACCCAATTTTAATTGGTGGTCATGAAGATGATGGTGGTGATGATGATGATAGAATGATAATACTTCTGCTAATTTTAACTTTATAATTTTTAATACACTTTTCTTTTTTTTATTTCTCAGTTCATTAGCCCTAAGTGTGACTTTTGACTCTTGGCTACCTCCCACCTTCTCTCTCCCATCTTCAAAATTATGTTAGTTTCAGTGTTTTTAATGTTTTAATAGTTTATTACAATTTACATTATTTTCTCTAACCATAATTGTAATAGGGTTTTTTTCCTTAATCCTAAAATAAATGGGTTAAAAACTCAGCATCTCTCTTTCTGCCATAGTTTCTGCATTCTCCATAGGCTGGTTAAAATTCAGCCTCCACTTTATTCCGGAGCAGATCCTGGTAACCACATGTGTTTTTAATGTTTTAATAGTTTATTACAATTTACATTATTTTCTCTAACCATAATTGTAATAGGGTTTTTTTCCTTAATCCTAAAATAAATGGGTTAAAAACTCAGCATCTCTCTTTCTGCCATAGTTTCTGCATTCTCCATAGGCTGGTTAAAATTCAGCCTCCACTTTATTCCGGACCAGATCCTGGTAACCTTTCTGGTTTATTCAATGTTTAGTGCAGCATTAGTACATGAACAAAAGTTTGAGCACAAATGTTTAAATGTTTTTATTTAATTCTTAATGAGGTTTTATACGCATGCTTCCACTGTCTTCTGGCATAACATGTCGTTGTGGAAAACTCTGACACCAACCTAATTTTCCCCCTTAGAAAAGAAACTTTGATTTTGATTTGTATTGTTTGTTTTGGTTTTTTGTTTGTTTGAATGGTAAAAGAATCTTTCTCTACCTTTTGGATTGATAGTTCTGCATCAGCTTTTTCTGAGACAGTTTATGTTTTGGTTTTGCTTTGTATGTAGACTTAAATATCTTATTTCTGGAAAATGCTTTGTAATTATATTTCTCCAAATACATCCTTTATTTTTTTCATTATTCTTTGTCAAATATGGCTTGGTCTATTTGTGCATATATGTATGTCTATCAAATCTATTTCATTTCCATAGCTATCATGTTCCTTTTCTAATCCTTTTAAAGCATTAATTCCCATTTTGTTTTGCTCACTTTATCAACCATATTCTTAAGCCCACTTTCTTTTTCATTTTGAGTAGAGTTTGTTTAACTTTTTGTTGCCTCTAATGGCCCCGTAATTTCTGTGATGACAGTACTAGTATGTTTCTCCCCCACTCCATTCCTGAGCTCTTTCAGTTGTCTTGACATTTCTTCCTTGAGCTCTTCTTTTATATAAGTGATCTTTTTCATTAAGTTTTGTTGTTACTATTTGTCTATTCTCATTTGCTTGGCAGTTTCCTTGAGCTCTATGGCAACACAATCTTGTTATGTGATCTTTGTCTATTTGTTTTCTCTAATCATTACCCTCTTTTCTTGCAGTATCTTTGTAGAACTCTTCTGATGGTTTCTTTTTTATTCTGACTCATATTTGAGACAAGCTTGTTCTTAACCAGCTGTTTTGCAGAATGTTTATGGTGCTGGGGCCAGGCCATGATGCCATCCAGCAGAGAGTCTCTTTCATTTACAGGGTGCATCTTATGACACACACACATGTGTGTATATGTTGATTTAACCCTGACTTCTTCCCAGAAGAAAGAAGAGATTGGCAGTTGCGAGACTGATTAGTATTGAACCTATCTGCTCCAATCTGCCTCCCCATCAGACTGCTTCTTACAGAGATGGCTCTCCCCTGCTTCTAGACGGAGCCCACCAGGATCCAGGAATGCTCTCACAGTCAGTACATTCTCCATAGACAAGTTGTTTCCCCGAAGATGGTGTTGGATCTGCCCCCTTTGATTAGGTCTTCCCTGCCAGCCTTGTTTGAGGTCTTCAGCAGCAGACAATCTTTCAACATCTATCTGTCCCCGGTTGAAATGTCATTGCATTTGAAGCCCTTCCTCAACAAACATAAAATTTGCATTTCTGCTTGTCATTTTCCTTGTCATTTTGGAATGAATTCAGAAAGAAATGGGCAGGCCTGTCTTAACACTGCCATCTTAAAGGCAGAAGTCCCTTAAAAGGCTGCAAAGCCCTGTCTCCCTCCCTCTGAATCTCCTGTACCTAATACTATACCTGGGGAAAAGAAGATGCCCAATAAATACTTATTCAATGAAATGATGAGTAAAAGAATGAAAAATTCTCAAATGTAATAGCTGAGACATAACTACATTTAAGGCCTCTTTTCAAAAGAGCTTCAACAACTAATTCTCCTGGTTTTGCCTTGCAACAGCACAAGGTAGATTTCCCATGGTGATTTCTCATGGTTCAAAGATCTTCTGCTCACTTTTCTCCCATTTTCATTATATTTTCTTAGAATCCTGCTGTCACTCACTATCTGAGCCAAGTCAGAGCACCTGGTACATGTGAAACAGTGAATTCTATGAGAAAACTTTATATAGAGTTCTGTTTTTCTTTCTGGTCTGGTATTTGGCTTTAGTTTTTATGGATGCATTTTGAATTTGTTTCTCCTTGGCCTCCTTCTAAAATTGGAAAACTTCTGTATCTTCTTTACCATGAATCATCAGAAAGATAAAGGCAGAATGATTCCATTCTGCACCCTGTTTTGATAAGGAATGTAGATAATTGTTCGTATTTCCCTCAGCAACAGGCCCCCGGGTCCCACAAGGGTCAGGGCTCTGTCCAGATGCAGTGAGGAGGAAGGATCCTTTGAGAAGGGGAACAACAAAGATATAGACACTCATTTCAGTCCTTGTGAATTCCACAAGGGTCTTCACCATGGGTGTGACCCAAGAAAAGATCAGCTTGGCTCAGTCAGAACAGCTGTTGAGTCCAGGTTTCTTTCAGAGCTTTTGACTCAGGAATGTACTCCTAAGTCCCTTCAGTGAGAACAAGCAATATGTCACAGACTATTCCTTTGCCTCCCATATGGAACGTAATAGGCACTTGAGAAGTATTGTGTTAATTTCTTATTTTCCTTAGGTTAAAACCAAAAACTGTCCTACTCGCTCAAAACACTTCAGTGTCTAACCCCAGACAAGATTCCTCATTCCTTTTAGAGATCTTCAAGGATGGTTTTCTTTATTTTTTCCCTTTGTCTTGAGTCTCTCAAATTCCTCCAACTTGCTGTGTACCCTTCTCATTGCTATGTTGCACATGTCAACAAACATGAGGTCTACAGACAAGTCAGTGGCCCATGGAGTGCCCATGGTGGCCGGCAAGACTTAGAAGGTAGGACAGTAGGAAAGAGGGGGCATAAGAGAGGCAAACTACAGTCCATATTAGTATTCCTAACAAAATCACAATCACTATACATCTCTGCCCATAGCCAGGAGTATCAATGCTCTTTCATCTGAACATTCATTGATATTACCCTAAAGCCCATATCACCAAAACAGAACTCCCTTTTATGTGCCTGAAAATCTGTGTTCATTCCCACTCTAGCCCTATGTGGGTTTTTCATTGGGGACACCAAGCATCCTGGTCTGTCCAGAACACTCCCAGTTTGTCTGGTGTCCTGTCCAGTTAAGCATTTGTCCCTGTCAAAAGTGCTTTTTGTATGATAAATTATATGCTCTCTTTAGTTTAATTTAATGCATCATTTTCAAAAGGCAGCATGAGTCAGATTGCCTATGGTTATAAGAAATGTTCTTTTCTTCTTCCTACCTTTGTAGAAGAAGATTAGGACTCACCAAGACAATGAGACAGGCGGGGACCTGAAGTCCAGGCACACAAATGACCTCGGGGAGGTGATCAGGGAAAAGTTGACACCACCAGGGTGGCCAGACAGGCTCAGAAAAGTTTTACAAGAATCTTGAGAGAAAAATCTATCCCAAAGATTAGGGGGGAGGGGCAGGTCTCCATGCTCAAGGGAGATATTGTGGGATAACATAATCCCAAGGTCAGAAAGAAGAGCATTTTTTAAGGAGGAGCATTTTGCCCGGCCCTCTTTCCTCCTCCCTCTTTGCTCCTGAACATTTGGTCAGTGATTTCTCTCTATTTCATTTATGGCAATAACTTCAGGTCTTGTGGGTGGTCATAATGGTGATCTATGTATGCCATCTACAGTGGGCATGGATAATGAATCCTATTTTATTTCTTAATTAAGAAATTGAAAGTGCCGCAAATTACTGCAATTAACATGGATTTTCTTCCTCATTTATTTACTTATTTAAATGCCTGAAATTGCACCCTTAGCTTAAACCAACTGCAGGGTTCAGAGCCTGTTAAAATATATAGCATTCATTAAAATATTTATTCTTCTCCGACAGTGAACTTGCAATTTGGAAATGGTGGTGATATCTTTGTATGTGAAATCCTTCCCCCAAAATATAAATCTATTGAATTCAGACCACTCAGCTTGGTAATTTTAAGCGTTGAATTTATTGTCATCTTTGTGTGACTGAAATAAGCTAAGGTTTTCAAAAAGCTCTGTGTTATGTTGACCTTAACCAATATTGTTGTTTTCCTTGTAAGTCCTTGAGGATATGAACATCACCATGTTTTCAGAAGTTCAACGTTCACTGAAAGATAACAATTACAATATGAGGGTGGTTGAAGCCATCTAACTCTTTCAAAACAATAGTATTTTGAATAAACTATTTAGCTTCAAATTATCTAGTACTTTTGAAGATTCAACCTTGGTCTTCATTCTTAGGTTTTGGTGTTTGTATTTGGTTTTGTTTCTAACTGGTTTGCATGGAGACAGAGCTCAAGATACAGTGGTGGAAATTAACCAAAAATATGCTTCAGAAACACAAACCCTTTGGTGTGGGTCAGCAGCCATGGGAAACTACACCCAGCAAGGGTGTAAATGAGTATGGTTTTACCAGAAAGCAAGTGGGAAATGGCCTCTCAAAAACCTTAAAAGACGCAAACCCTTTGAAGTTCAGCTATTCCACTTCAAGGATTTAGAAAAGAATGAAGACTGTGTACCAAGAGTTAGCTAACAATGACATTCATGGCAGCCCTGTTTATAACAAATAAAATAGGTAAAATAAAATACCAAAATATGCAGCAATAAAAAGGATTGAGTAAATTATAGTACAACCTTACATTGGAATAATAAACAGCTATTAAAAACTAAGTGGTTTGTATTAGTTATTGATGGCTACATTACTCCAAAGCTTAGCACCTTAAAACAACAAACATATATCTTCTCACAGTTTCTGTGGGTCAGGAATCTATAAGCATGGCTGAGCTGGGTCCCATGACTCACAGCCTCTCAGAAGCTACAGTCAAGGTGTTTGAATCATCTCTAGGCTTAACTTGGAAAGGATCCACTTTCAGGCTCACTCAAGTGGTTGTTGGTAGGATTCAGTTCCTCTGGCCTGTTGGTCGAAGGTCTCTCTCAGTTTCTTGCCTCGGTTTCACTGCCCTATTTTCTAGAGAGCAGCTCATGATGTAGCAGTTGGCTTCATCACAGAAATCAGACCAGAGCTGACATCCCATCATTCTTGCCATGTCCTATTGGATGGGAATAAGTCAGAATTCTAGCTCACGCTCCAGGGAGTTGATTATACAATGTGAGGATATGAGAGGGCAGGGATCATTGGAGACATCTTAGAAATCATCTACCACAGAGCTGAAGTTTATTTATGACAAAAGAATTTCATAATGTCTTATTCAATGAAAGAAAAGCAGGTCACAAAGTAGTATGTGCAGCATGGTCCCAATTTTGTAAATTAAAAAAAATTAGGAAAACATATATCCATATATACATAAATATTCATGAAATAATCTGTAAGGGTACCATGGGTTAATGGTGGTTATGCCCGGGTAGTGGTATGACAGATAAGTTTTATGTCCTATTTCCTAAACTGTATTTTCTGGTGTTTTCTAAAACAAGCACATATTGTTTACAATTTTAAAAAGATTAAATGTTATTAAATTAAAAACAAAGCAATTAAATACTCTAGATTTCATGTTTCTGACTCCATCCACGTCTATCTTTACAGTACTACTTCTTGCTTACTACCTGAAGTCAACCAAATAGAAGTTCACAGGACCCTTCATAGAATCCATTGATCTTACCGTGACCAAGGACATTGTGAGTACATTCTAGAACTTATTGCTGTGTTTGTGTCTTCTAAAACAATTATTATCACCAAAAATGCTACCGTGGAAAAACAAATTATTTTTCCCTCTGAGGTCACTAGAACCACAACTATGATTGACATGAGAAAACTGAGTTCTCCCCTTGAGCCAGTGTCATCCCAACTCTATTCTGGTTGCTTCCAGGCCACAAGCTAGCATGACCACATGGCCACCTTCCCTGTAGAATTCCAAAAGGAGAGTTTCTATTTGTGTGTCAAAAATAGATGAACAGATCTGGCACTGCTGAACATATTTGTAAATTTGAAAAAGAAGAGGGGATGGGTAAGTGAGAAGATGAATTCATTTATAATTCCCACACTTCACTAGTTTTCTGTGAGATGCCACCAGGAGGGTCTGAGTTGGGATGCCACTGGTTCAGGGTGGGAATAACTTCTCTAGCAATGTAAATGGTATTTTAAGATTGCTTACTTATGAAACTACTGTTTTTCCAAACATAGATTTTTGGTTGTTTGACGAGTAGACAGCAGAGCCAAACACTGAGTGTTACAGAGGTGAAATTAAAGAAATTCATTTGCAGTGCCAAGCTTGAAGGATGGTAAGCTAGTGGTCAAAATCTGAACTCCTCAATGGTTTGTAATCAATGGTTTTAAAAGCAGAGCTTGAGGGCTAGGGTTTAAGGGTCAAGGGCAAAGCTAATTGGTTATCTCTTGTGTAAGCTTCAGTGGTTTCTTTGGTCTGATTAATTCAGTTCCTGATGTCATCTTGTCTGATGTTTTTGTCACTGTGGTCAGGTGATCTAACCAAGTTGAGGAACCAAGAGCCTGGAGAATATCTCATAATTGTGTGTCAGTGATGTTCTGCCTAAAGCAAAAGGCAGCAACTAAACATCTAGTGACCTTTGTTATTGTTTTAAGTTATCATTATTTTGTGCTTAACTAGCTATTTTTTTTTATTATAATTGCAAGCAAAGTGTACGTTAAAACATTTTTTCTGGGACTTGTTCACAGGCAGGCCTACGACTAACATACTTCTTAATCTTTGACTATAAGCTACCGGACAATCAAAGCAATTGAAACATTTAGTTAAAGCCTACACCTATATCTCTGGTCTCTTGATCTAATACCTAAACATGCTTACTGTTAGTTGCTGGTTTCACTAACAATAGAGCACATTTTCCTCATATGAGGCCCAAATGGGTGTTTGTCTAAGTAGTGATCAGCAATCCAGGTGCCTCCTATCTTGTGGCTTCACCGTCTTCTAAAGTCTCTGAGTTTTATGCCAGGTCTTCTGCATCCACTTGGTTTACAAGAAAGGAGTAAAGGTGCCACACCCACTTCCTATCACCTAGCTCTACAGCCAACACACATCACATTTCATTGGAGAGAACTAGTCACATGGGCCTCACCTTGATGAAAGAGGCCTTGGGTAGTCATTGGCTGGAAAGTAATTTCCCAACTGCTCCCCTCTGTGGCAGGGGAAAATACATCATGGGCTCTGTCAGGAAAAGTCATAGTGTTAGAAAGTTCTTGCTGAGAAAATTCTTAATGGGCATTCATACATTGATCACAGAGCAGGGATTGGTTGACTTATCAATTACTCTGAATAATGAATCTTTCTGCCCCACATGAAGGAATTTCTAATATCAATCTCTCAGGCCTACAGCAACAAGCCACTGATAATAGGGCTTTAAAGATTCAAGGTTGTTCTATGCTGAAAGTGCCAGGTGTGCCTGCCAATGCCGAAAATCCACCACTGCCACTGGAATCTCAAGATATCAGCCTTCAAACGTGTCTCTCTCTCTAAGCCTTAGTTTCTTGTTATACAAAATGACATGAATAGGACCTACCTCACAGGGTTGATTTGAAGCCCTAAATAAATAACCACAGTATGCATTCACTCAACACAGGAGAGACTTCTCCAGTAGGTATCCTCATATGATGAATAATCTCAGAAACAACTGCCTTACCAACACTATGACAATTGCTGGTTCTTGTAATATCATTTTTACTATTAAGCTACAATTATGATGATTAGCACTATCACAAATAATAAAAATCACTTCTCTACACTGATTTATATTTAACTATTTGACTCTCATCTCATGACACCATCATAAAGTGGAAAACAGACTCACTATTATACCCATTTCAAAGGTCAGAACTGAGCATCATGGAGGATCAGTGTTAATGACCAAGATCCCATTTTAGCTCAGTCAGAGTGGCCATTTGACTCTTAAACCCACGTCTTTTAAGTCAAGTTGATACTACTACACCAAATTTAAACTGAGACCTGGTGGGGAAAATTGAATCATTGAGGAGACGTAGTCTCAATCCCTCACTGTTCAGATGAACTAGAGATGCCTTTGAGGATTTTTCTTTTTTATACCACAGGTCTCAGATTGTCTTGTCTCCTTTAAGATTAGTCTAACTGCACCTCAGTAAGGGGGTGCGGGGAGGAAGGGCAAGTAGTGATGGTGTTGGTAATGTCATTTTACATAAGCCGTAAAATGTACAGGGCTTCAAGAAACATGAGTTTCTTGGGGCCCAAGAAGGAGGGAAAGTGGGCACTTTTTCTCTACTCTGGCATAATGGAGACATCACTGGTCAGCATCACCAACCTTAGGGAGGCAAGTGACAGACTGGAATCCACATCTAGCTTTCTTAGGTGTTTTGTGTTGTTTTTTTTTGTTTTACATTCAACTTGTTGGCCTTTCCCTGATAACTTTAATGACTAATTCTTTAGTGACTTTATTCTTTCTAGTGAGAGAGAAAATTTCTGGTAGCCTTAGGTTTGTAATATAAGGTCTTTAGAGACAATGTTTGACCCAGTGTTGGGTGATTCCAACTGCCAGTAGCAATTAGCTATAATAGACATGGGTCTTAATGTAGACAGCAGCCCTCAGGCCCAGACCTGCTGCTGACTGTTGTGTTATCATGAGGATCCTTTAGATTCTATAGGCCGATGCCCTCATCTGTCAAATCAGGTGGATGATGTGCACCCTAGTCACCTCCCCCACTCTCTTATGGAAATACTGGGTTCAAACAAGGAACTAAAAAGTGCTTGGAGAAGCATTGCATGCTAAATAAATGCAGCAAAGAGTCATCATTATCACTGTGCTATTGCCATTATTTTGTGGTCAGCTCAGCTTTTCTTAACACAGAGCAGTTAATGAAGTGGCAACTGTATTGGTTTCCCACTAGGAGGGAGAAGAGGCCAAATAAGGCTCTATTTTTTATCCCATTTTAGTTTCCAGTTGTGTTTTCTTTTTCACAACAGCTATGTCTCATCAGTTTATAAGTACTTTAATTACAGTGGCATTTCATTATACTTACCCCTAACAAAAAATAGGCTAAGTAAAAAAAAAAAAAAAAAATTAATCCTAAAAATGGTGGATTTCCCTAACGGCTGAGTTAACTTTCACCAGCAACCAAAACACTACTACCTTTTATCCCACCTCTACACTTGATACCTATAACTCTTAATGAATTATTTAACAAATTTAAACAATTGTAATTGTATCTGCAAGTCCACTAATAGAGAGAAAAATGACAAAATTCATTAGTCTTCAGGCTTTGGTTCATAAATTGTCCACCAGCTGAAATACATTTTTCCTGTGACCATGAGGAGTTATGGAAATAGGAAATTTAGAAATCAATATAGGCAGACTGGGAGAGCTATTTAAAGAGAAAGAATATGTCACCTCTAACCCTGGTACATGGCCATTCTGTTGCTCCCTGCAGCATCTCACATATGCTTGCCTCAGTATAGTCATTGAATACACAGGTGAACACCTGCCTCATTCAAAGGACAAGATAAATGTTGCAAAGTAGGGAAGTTGGAAGGGGTTTTGCAAACTTATGGCCCAAAGTAACCACTTTACAGATAAGAAAACTAAGGCTCACACAGGCAAATCCAAGGTCATACAAATGAGCACATATTAAGATGATACCTACGGGGTGTATATTAGTTTTATATTGTTGCTGTAACAAATTACCACAATTTTAGTGGCTTAAAGTAACAAAAATTTACTATCTTACAGTTCTGTAGGTCAGATGCCTTCTATGGCCTAAAACCAAAGAATTGTGTTGAACTCTTTTCTGGAGACTCAGGGAGAATCCATAGTTTAGCCCTTTCCAGCTTTTAGAAATGCCTGCATTCCTTAGCTTGTGGCCCCTTCCTCCGTCTTCAAAGCTAATAATGTTGCCTCTCTCTGATCTTTTTTTTTTTTTCTGAAGTCACATCTTTAACCACAGCCCTGACTAGGAATTTATCACCAGTAGGGGGCATTCAGGAGGCAGCCGATCAATGATTCTCTCAATGATGTTTCCATCTCTCTCCCTCTCCCTTCCTCTCTGAAATCAATTAAAATTATATATTTAAAAAACAATAAATGTCATTTGGCCTAAGCCCAAGTCTGATTTTGGCACAGGAGCAAAAGATGTTCCAGTCATCTGAATAGCAAGGATGAAAAAGATGCGGGGCATTGCCATATGTTCACTCCTAGGGAAATCCTGTCACAGAACATCAGGGCTGACCTTAATGTTCATTTCAATGGAAAGGTATCTGCAAGGAGGGTACAATGACTCATTTTTTTCACCTTTGAACTCTCCTTCCTCCTACCCTCCCAAAGGCTCTCTCTCTTGAGTCACTGCTGAGCCCAGCCTCGGTACTAGAATAGTTCTGATTGTCCAAACAGACATCAGGGACTCACAACCACCTTCATTTCTCCACATGTCCAGCTGCAAAGTCTAAAAGAAATGGTATTTAACAAAGGGACTTCTTATATCTCATAGAACACTGTGTAGACACTGTGCTGGGTCAGCCATGCTTGTAGAAAAAAATGAGTTTGATTCTCCTACATGCCTTGATTCAAGTGGTGAGAGCAAAGCACTTCAACACGGTAAATATCATTGCTTTCCCATAAGTCCTTTCAGCAAGAACATAATAATAACGCCTTCTGATTCTTGTAAGGCTTCACATTTTACCAAGCACTTCCATCTCCATTACTTCTTGTGAAGTTCACAATACTTCTTGAGGAGGAAATTATATAAAGATGAATAAATTGAGATTCAAAGGGTTTGAGTGACTTACCTTGAGTCACAAAGCTAGAGTCTGAAATTGGACCCAAGCCTCTTGAACACAAGTTTTCTCTAATACATTATCCTGAAGAGTCTACCCTGATAAAAGACCTTTGTGTCCCACAACCCTGGAATTTTGGGGACAAAAGAGAGCCAAGAAGGGTAAAGAAAGCAGAAAGCTGAGGGAAAAATAATCTGAATTTCACATTTTGTCTCAGGTCAGTCCTGAGGTTACTGGTTTTTAACTCTTCCTTACATTACCTCAGTGTTTTTAACTCTCCAAAACATTCTCATGTCCTTATCTCATTTGGTCAGCTCAGCAACACTGTGAGATAGGCAGAGCAGATCTGACAGATGAGGGAACCAAAGACAAGTTAGATTCTCACCCAAGAATAGATGGCCACTGAGTGGCAGAGTTAGACCTGGAGCCCAAATCTTTGGGATAGGAATGGGGTGGGAGAAAAGTACCTACTGAAAGAGGTAGGAGGGAAACATTTCATTAACAGATTAATCAAAATTCATATACATTTCACAACAGATGTAAGTTAAACCATTATGCCGTATGCCTTAAACTTATACAATGATGTAAGTCAATTATATATCAATAAAACTGGTAAAAATATATTTAAAAATTCATATAAAAGTAAAAAGGTATGAGAATAGCCAACAGAGTTTTGAGATAGAATACAAAGAAAAAGGACTTATACCACAGATATCAAAACCCATGATGAAACAGCATGATTGAGGCATAGGGATACAGTGACTAATGGAATATATTCAAAAGTCCAGAAAGAAACTCATGCATTTTTGGAAATTTGGTACGTGACAGGAGTGATGACAAATAAATCAGCAAAGTACAAACTTTTAAATATATAGTATCACAACAATTGTCTCTCCTTACTGGAAAATTGATATTAGAGCTGTATTTCATATACAAAGTATTGCAAATAAACTCCAAATTGATGTAAGGCTAAAAGTTATTTTAAAATGTTTAGCCCTGGCTGACATGGCTCAGTGGTTGGAGCGTTGGCCCTTGGACAGGAGAATTACAGGTTTGATTCCCGGTCAAGGGCATATAGCTGGGTTGTAGGTTCAATCCCCGGCCCCAGTTGGGCACATGTGGAAAGCAACCAATCGATGGGTCTCTCTCACATTGATATTTTTCTCCCCCACGCCTTTCTCCTCCCTTCCACTCTTTCTGAAAATCAATGGAAAAAAAATATTGTTAAGTGAGGATTAACCAAAAACACCAGAAAAACTTAAACTATTAGAAGAAAATTCAGGAAGACATTTTTATATCTAATCAAGGACAGATTTCTCAAAATTTGAAAAAAGAACAAAAGAAAAAAATGAATAAATTAGATTTCATTAAAACTGAAGACTTCTATATGACCAAAGACACCCGGAACAAAGCCAAAAGACAGGTGAGAGATTTGCAGGAGGAGTTTAAAGTGCATTTGATCAACACAGAATTAATATTTACAATATTGGGGAAGGGGGGTGTTTACAAAAAAAAAAAAGCCAAACAACACAATAGAAACAGAGACAGAACATAAAAATAGACAGTCTACAGAAATATAAATCAAAATGGTCTATACAAATATGAAAAGATGTCCTACCTCTTTAATGATCAAGGAGCTGCCAATTAAAGCTAAGAGATGCCATTTCGCACCCACCAACTGTCAAAACCGAAATGGCTCAACAATACCGAGTTTTTTGTGGGAAATGGGCACTGTTGTTCTGGAGGGCGTGCAAATTGTGTTACTCCCCTCAGAGAGCAATTTGGAAATACCTTGTAAACGTGAAAGAAATGTGTCTCTATGACAACTAGTTTTACATCTAGATATATGCCCTAGAAAAACGCACTCCTATGTGGAACAGGACATGTAAGAGGATGTTCGTTATTTCATTTTTTGCAAGATTGAAAATTAGGGGACAATCTCAATGCCCATCAATAAGACAATGAAGAGGCAGTTACATTCCAGAGCAGTGAGCCCGGTGAGCTGGAGGATGCATCAAGAGGATGATTCTGGAAAACCCAAGCTGAGTGAAAAGAATCAAATCATATTAATATACCATTCACTTTCTTGTTTAAACATACAAAGCAATATTGTCTCTCACTTACGGATTCAAACATGTATGTGGTTTCTCAGAGGAAGAAGGAAAAGAGGCTGAAGGACCATTTCCAGAGGGCTAAGCTGAACCTATAACGTGTTATTTCTTTAATTACAAATAAACTAAAACAAATTTAGCAAGATGTTAACATTATAACACTCTGTGCAGCGGCTATTGTGTTTGATAGAGTAAACAACTGAGGAAAGAGAGTTATTCACCAGCCACCTTTTTGTCCTCTGGTGGAAATGAGAAGGCAGTGGGGAGCATGAGTCCGCAGGACACAAGCTGACAGCTTTGAAATTATTGTGGCTTTGGATTTCAACTCATGTACACACACTGAGACAGCTCCACACACAGGAGCGGTGGGGTCAAGAAAGAAGCACTGCCAAGCATGGTAGTCAAGGCACACAGGGGGCCCAGCCAGCCCTGGCTCTGCCAGGGCATCAAAAACAACATCTTCTGGCTAGGACTAGGGCCCAGGAATAACAATGGCTTAAATACAATAGGAGAGGATTTCAAAGGTAGGCAGTTCAGATTTCAGGGGCTAATATGGTGGCGGCACGATGTCCAGGACTCTGGATCTTTTCATCCTTCTGCTGTGTCATCCTTAGGTATTTGAGTTCCATCTCCAAGGTCACATCATTATCTGAGATGGTCACCATCCAGGCATGAAGCAGAAAGGAGGGGAAGGGGTATGGCAAAATGACAAAATCAAAATGCCACGCAGCCACTTGGTGACCTACAGAACAGAGTGAGCTAAAAGCCTTGAGGACAGGTCGGAGGAGCAGTGACCAAAGTCAAGGCTGAGACTGAGCTCCAACCTTGTGCATTTCTGCTGGGACAAGGGACACCTTGCTGTTTTACTAAAGAGCCATTTCCACTGCTTCCCTGGTCATCTCCATGATATCCAGGGAAAGACACACTTGTGAATAACTTGTCTCTGGCACTTGAGGGAATTTGATCACTTATGTATGATAATTCATAAGAGATGCCAATCAAATATCGTCAGTGTGGCTGCCGAAAGTCCAGAGAAAAGAGAAGAAAGGGTGTCAATGTCTCTGATGTGAGACCAAGCACTACTCTCCCAGAACCTGGGATGCTCCAGCCCACAGGTCTCACCAGCTTGCTGGGTCTTGAAAGCCACCACAGGGACGTTAGCAGTGGATATGAGCAAAGGCTGGGTGAGGTTCCTGTGGGAACACAAGTTTGCTGAAGGGCCATACTTCATGCCCTTTAACATGGTGGTCTATTTCCAAACCGGACAGTTGAAGTGTGAAAATGAATGAGCGGAGGTTATTCCCATCCCTGAGACCAACCTGATAGTAGCACCCAATTCTTCACACACACAATTTATTCATGGCACGCAACCTTCTCTGAAAGCAGAAGTATTACCCTTATTTTTCAAAAAGGTTGGGAACTCAAAAAAGTTAAGTGACATTCCCAAGGTCACCAGGTTGGTGTCAAAGCCAGAACATAAACCCACCTCAAATGTCGACAAACCCTATATCCTTGCCTACGCTTCTCTTCCTTTCAAAAATCCAAAGAATGTCAGTGTATAATGGGCTTTATGGGCTAGCTCACCTTACAGGTAGTGGGAGTGAGGCACATGGAGGCTGATGACAAAGACGAAGGTGAACCTCGATTTCTTGGCTCCCAGTTCAACTCTTTCCTCACTATGATTCACTGTATCTCAGACTCTAGCAAGTAGTGACCTGACTACCACATTCATTCAAAAATTGATTTAACAAATATGTATTGAGCTCTTACAAAGGGCCAGGCACTGGGGACACAGCAGGTTGAAAACAGAAAGCGTCTCTGTTCTCATGGAGCTCACATTCAACTGAAAGGATAAATATATACAAAACAGTTCATCAAATGAGAGTAGTAAAGTAGGGTGAGAGGGGCAAAAGAAAGGATATTCTTTTTGAAAGGATGGCCAAGAATAATACTTGGCTATGAGCTTCCCCAGCAAAATCCTTTCCAACTTCACCTACCACTTCCTTGTACCCACAGTGTGGTGTTGGGATGACAATGAGCAGGTTAGACACAAAACAGTAGGCATGGGATTCCCAAGGAAGAAGGAGGAGTCACTGCCATAGTCTGGCCAGGGGACAGTCCTCACAGTAGGGTGGATGGCTACCATTGAGCAAAATCCCAAAGAAAATGGCCCAATGACTTAGGAGCTTAAGGAAGATACCCTCACAATCTGGTAATAGACAGCCTTCGAAACCTTCTGAACACCCTTTATGAGAAAGGAAAATTGGAGATGAATACCTGGAGAATTTCAGTGGTAGGAAAGAAACCTTCAGACGTGCTTCAGGATCTTATTGAAAAGGTTGCCTTCACAGACTTAAGAGGTTATGTCTCTAGGACAGGTCCTAAAAGTAAAATAGTAAGGAGACTCTGATTGCACCTTAGAAACAATATGGAGGTCCATTTCTGTCCAAGACCCAGAGAAAAGGCTTTATGCAGAAATTGCCACACGTCATCTACTTTATACCCATAAAGTGGTATATCTGTATGTTGATTGTGTAAAGCAAGTTTTATAAAAGGCTTAGCAATCAAATCAATTAACAACAGAGAAAACCATGGCCCAAATACATGTCTGTATTTTACTATTGAAATCACCCCCAGGAGAATTCTGTGAACCTGGGGGCTCAAGGAGAGGCCATAAGGAACAGCTGGAGAAGCCTCAGGACAGGGTCCTTGCCAGCCTGGGAAATGGAGAGGCTCAGAGAAGGCTAGGAAGGGCAGTGCCCAGAGCCAAGGGGCTGTGTGTCTGGAGGAACAGCCCGCCTAGATGGTGTAGCTTGCTGCCTGCTCTAAGTGCCATAAGTAATGTTGTAGATGAAGTTGGCAGGAAATGTGCGAAAAGTTAACACTTTCTCTATATCCTCACCTCTCTCTCCCCCATCACCACTCCTGCTTCAGGAAAGTCTCAAATCTATTCTAAAGTTAACCTTCCATCTCAGCTGAGGATTCACCCCCTACTGTCCCCCAATTAGGCTCCTTCATTCTCTCCTGGTCTCTCCCTTTCAATTAGATTCTTTCTTAACAAACATGTCATCTTCCATTTTTGAGGGGAATAAAAAAAAGAGAAAGAAAGAACTTTCCTTGGCCCTGCTTTCCCCACAAGCTTGCATTTCATCCCTCCACGTAATTGCCAGACTTTAAAGAAGTCCTTTCATACTCACTGTCTTCCCTTCCTCATGTTCACCTTCTTTAACACCTCATTGGCTGCTTTCTGCTCCCGCAATTCCACAGAAACTTCTCTAACTGCCAGATATAGCAGCCTGTCCAAGCCTTTGGTCTCAGTGGCATTTGTTACTGTATAACCATCGCTTGGACCCAAGGTCTTAAAACATTTGCCTCCTTCAGCCTACATGACCCTATTCCCCTGGTCTCTCCTGAAACCTTTTCACCTCTTTCCCAGTCCCAAGACCCACCCACCACTTTAGTCCTCAACTGGGGAGAAGAGAAGGAATCATCTAAATCACTAGATGGAGTCACATACTTTTTTAGAAAATCTGATAGAAATTTTAAAGAATCTCCCCCAAATATTGTTTATGTATACATATACATGCATATGCATATATAAATCAATATTATTTCAGGGGAAGGTGATGAACTCCCTAAATTAAGAGCCTCTGTCCCAGAGAATAGCCTTTTGTAAAATGGAATTCTGATGCCATGTAGCTGTTCCCTGTTGCTTTTCAACCACATGTTCCTAGTAAGTTCTTGGCTTCCATGGGGTCCCCTAATGAAGTAAAGCCATTTATCAGAAGGCAGGAGCCCAGGGTTGTCAGCCCAGTTTTCACACCTTAAAGACTTGAGTCAAAATTGGTTCCTCTGTAAAAATAGTCATTATAATTCCTTCCCTATCACACAGGAGATTGGGAATTTGAAAACGTTTTGGAAACTTCAGAATACTGCAGAGTTGATTACCATTAAAATCATTGATTAACATCTTTAGAGATGCACCCACCAGCAGGTGTCAACATGGGTTTGATTCCTGTCTTTGACAGCATGTTATGATGACCTGGGTTCATTTCCCAGTTTGTAAACTGGAGATGATGATAGCTACTCTAGCTACATCATAGAGCTGGTGGGAGTATCAAATGTAATAATGAATGTGGAGGGACTCTGCAACCCAACAAAACTCAGGCCATTGCCATTTCCCATCCTCTTCTTTGTCCCTCACCATGTGCATTAATTGAGCTTTGTGAGCTCAATAGAATGATGATGCACTTTCAAACATCCCACCATGCCCAACAACAGAGCATTCCTACAAAATAATTTGAGTCAAATTAGACTTCAATGTGTTAATCATGAGTAATGTAATTATAAGAAGCAGCAAATAAACTGATAATAATTGTCAACTTATTCTTTTTTAAAAGGGGATATAGAGAGAAAGAATATAGTGTGTGAGAAAGATTATCTTTTGTAGAAATAATCACTCCTCCTGGCCACTTGGCCTATATTTGAACCCACCCCAGGAACACTGTTGTTTCTCTGATATTCTGGGTTTCATAAAATACTCCTTGGCCTAAAGTCCTGGTTTTACCCTGAAGTGTGTGTGCAGACCTCTAGTAGTGTGCACAGGTTTCCAGCTCCCCAAGAAAGACCTTGGCATCTGGAATCATTATGCCTTCGTGTGCTCAGCCCTCTCTTCTGTGCTCCACTGTGCTGAGCTGACACCCAGGGTGGTAGGGGTCAGGGACTGATGCCGACAAACTGGCAAGCTTAAAATTTATCCATCTCTTCCTTTGCACCACGTTATACCTAGTTTCATAAAGAGGTAGGATTTCCATGGTGCTGTACAAAGGGAGGGATTAACTACTATCTGGTGAGGACAAGCCAAGTCAAAATCAGATAACACAGCAAGAAGAATTTCTCAACAGTCTCTAAGACCTGGGAGGGATGAAATGGACCCTTCATTGCAGAAGTGAGAAGGGACAAGTATCTGGGGCTCTATGTGCAGGAGGATGAGGAAATGGAAGGGAGGCTAACATTTATTGAGCCAAGGATATTTCTTATATTACTTCATTCAATCTACTCAACAATGCCCCTGGCACAGATGTATTTTCCATCTTACCAACAATGAACCTTAAAGTCAGGCTAAACCTTGAGAGCTTCACTGAGCTTCAGGAGTGACAGGAAGTGAAGTGACCATTCCTGGTGACCTACAGAAATGTCATAGACTGGGGAGTGGGAGGTTGCCGAGGGGGCTGAACACCCAGGGGACTCGCCAGCTCTGTAGCCAGATTCTGAGCGGGGCAGAATCATCACCAGCCAGGGACTATCCAGTATCAGGTGCTTCACAAGGAAGAGGATAGTTCAGAATCATCTATTATAGAACAACAATCAACTTCAAACTCAGCACCATAGACCCTGCAGACTGTTCCTTCAGCATCAGTACTCAAAACTGGCTTTTCTCTTCCACCTTATAGTAGTGTTACTGTCAAATTGCCTACAATACAAAAGTTCAGAGGGCATATTAAACAGGCATATCCCAAGTTCCAGTCCTAGAGATTCAGATTCATGAGGCAGGAGTGGAGCAGAAATGTGCCTTGAGCAAACTTCCCAGTTTATTCCAATGCAGGTGAGCCTGGGAGAAAAACTGAGAAACCAACCCTCTGATAGTCTATTGTTCATATACCATCTTGTACTGTAGACTCTTAAGTCTAACTCCCCACACTGGATTATAAGCTTCTCTGGGGCAGGGACTGTGCCTTCTCATCCTTGTACCCCAGTGTCTAGCAGAGTACCTGGCATGTGTTTGGTTGGGGTCACCAGATATGGAGAGTGAACCATGAAACACATCTCATTCCCATAGGAACAGCTTCATATATAGGGTTTGTATTGCTAACCAGGGTCACCACATCCCCAAATATCGTCAATATAGGCAACAATATTGAACCATGGATGCTAGAGTGATAGGGCTGAGAAGTACCCAAATTCGTTCTGCAACATCCATAAAGCAAGGGCACTACTCTGGATCTCTGTGGTCACTCTGATCTGTTAGATTATGCTTCATGCAATGCTTTATTAGATATTAGAAGCCTGTTGCACAAAGATTCGCACAATAGGCCTTCCTTCCCCTGGCTGCTGGCCCCAGTTTCCCTCCAGCACCGGGGACCCAGGCCTTTGGTCTGGCCACAGCAGAGAAGCCAAGCCTCTTCAGTCTTCAGTCTTCGCTCCAAGCCTGTGTATGCAAATTAACCACCATCTTTGTTGGGTTAATTTACATAGTTGCTCTGATTGGCTGGTGGGCATAGCAGCATGACACCAATTTGCATGTTTCTCTTTTATTAGTGTAGATTC
>NW_006292687.1:290796-295063 GCF_000327345.1 Myotis davidii | reverse complement strand
GCTCTGAGCTGCTGAAAATCTTCTTCAGAGATCCTCTGAATTCTAAGAGGGAAACAAAATTAGAGTTAATTGAATGTGTGATTCCTATTGATTGTGGCAAGCATGCTTCTTACAGGTCCAATGACAATGCAGAGGCATGATCGTGTTTATGACACATAATGGTATTGTGTATGTTTTTAGGATGCTGGCCCCTTTTCTCAGCCCTGGGATTATACCCTAGAGGCAGGTTTTATAGGATTGGAGGATGGGCTGCAGGGGTTTTCACAGAACAAGCTCTACAAGGGCGTCTCCACGCTCCACATGTTAACCAGTACGGAATTGTTGATGTTCTGCACTCATTGAGGACCACATCCCTTTCCAGCCAAATGCCTAGCGAATCAAGGAACTAACTCATGGAACTAAATGTCTGGTTCTTAGGTGTCCTCCTTCTCTTTCCTATTCCTTCTATTTTTGGTTGTTTGTCAATGTCACCCTCTTGTCTTAATGTTCTTATGACTCCTCAGGTCCTATATCGGGCTACTATGTCAGGTCCCCTGTGAGGCGCATTCCTGTTGGTTCTCAGGCCTGATCTCCCCTTTTTCCCCCCTTACCCAAAGTCCCATATACTAAATTACAGAGGAGGGGAGACCCTCATCAGTGGTAGATCCAATGAGTGAGGCTGGGCCCTTTTTTCTTTGTCCACCTGTGCTAATGATTTGAAAATAAATTTCTCTGATACAGATCATCTGCTGATCTGATACAACGTAATCAGCTGCATGATTTTCCCATCAAAGAACCTTCTCTTGTGATGCCTCCCTCCCCCACGCCACTGGGAAGTGGGTAAGAGGGAGGATTGTGTCCATTTTGCAGGGCTCCAAAGCTAAGGATCGAGGGTCAAGCAGGCTTACCCAAGTTAGTAATAGAGCCCCTTCGAGAACCAAGGCTTCCTACATCCTGGTCTATAATGGTATTTATTTCTCCCAATCACGTTCTTGCTGTAGCTAAAATGTGCTCACAGGTTGGCTGGTGTGTCCTCAGTAGGATGGAAGGGACAGAGGAGGAAATCTCTGTTTTTATGCCCTGGAATGTTCCAACGGTTCCAGCTGTGGCTACAGTTCATGACAGTGGGGACTTTTTGCTTGTTTATTTTCTTTTGAAAGATCCTATCTCGATTCCAGCAAACTTTCCAGCAAGCAGTACTTTGAGGCAGCTGGGGAAGGAAGGGCTGTTTCTTCCCTGTCATATGTCCTTAAAATAACACGATGGGAGAGGCAAGCCCTCAGGGTCCCCTTGAGGTACCAAGGATAGCATAATGAACTGGCTAATCATACACCATTCACTCCCGAGTTCCAAGCGATATGGTAATGAATTGCCAACAAGCCATTTGCCAGACTGCAGCCATATGGTGAGGGAAGGGACCCTGGCACACGGTAGCCTCACCGGTGGGCTTGTCTGTGTAATTGTTCCCATCCAGGACCTTCCTGTCTCTATAGCTACTAATTAACGTCCTGTTTAAGCTGCTGTTGTCAAAACGAATCATTTGTTTGTTTGCTTTGTGGCTAGGTCTTTCTCGTATCTGGTTAGTAATAGTGACCATTAAGAAATGAAAATGGGAATTTACATAAAAATATTTGAGTCGCACATCTTGCATTACCCAGTTGGTACCCAGGCCTAGCAACACTGGCTTATGGTAGTAACTCCATCCAGGAGCTTATTAAGTCCAACAAATTATCATCTTTCCATACAGAAACACAAATGAGGACTCAGTTCATTAATTTCTCCATTATTCTTTCTGTCTGTGGACATTACTCTAGTTGTATCTTGAGCTATAAAATGTGGATTTTATTAGAATAGTGATGATAATAAAAATAATTGGAAAGAGATTTTATTTATCAGAATTATCCCTGTTGGCTCAAGGGGATGGGGAAATTTTGGGGAAAACAATGTTAGTTTTCTTTCTACTCCTCTGATGTTTCTTTGCCTCTTTCATTGGTTTTTCTGTTTTTTTAAATATAGTTTTATTGATTTCAGAGAGGAAGGGAGAGGGAGAGAGAGATAGAAACATCAATGATGAGAGAGAATCATTGATTGGCTGCCTCCTGCACACCCCACACCAAGAATTGAGCCCACAACCCGGGCATGTGTCCTGACTGGGAATCAAACCATGACCTCATGGTTCATATGTCGATGCCCAACCACTGAGCTATGCCAGTCTAGCTGTTACCCAATTGAAGCTGGAAAGAGAGTTCGCAGAAAAGCACAACAAAACAGAGCTACTTTGGGAGGACAGGGGGATGAGGACCAATTACCAGTAAACAGTGTAGCCAATTTGAAAGGAATAACTTTATTAAGGATTTGGGAGAATAGCAGAGAGGGGGAAGCTAGGACCCTGTGTGCTGCTTACATCGTCCAGGATGTGTCCAGTGTCTTAAGTCCCTTTAACCATCACCACTAAGGCACAAAGTGGGGATTGGCCCTTTGTCGCCTACACACACCCTTCTGACAGCCTTCTCCCTCTAAAATTTCCTGTTATTAATCTAAACTGATATCCTTTTATACAGTGTTGAATACAAAGAAATGGAGGCAAAGAGGACGGAAAACTGAGGTGAGGTGCCCACATGGTGATACTACTCCCTGAGCCTTCTCCTGGGTCCCTCACTTCCTACAAGACATAGTGGGAGCAATCACTCTGTCTCCCCACTTTCTGATTTTTCCTGCATCCACAATCTACACCCCAGAAACAGCCAATGTGTTAGTTGTGAGGGCAGGGTAGTGTCTTAGGTGGCATCTGCGACATGGTGTAATGCACACAGATTTCCATATGTGGTCCCTTCCAATAGTCCTCAGCCCCAAGCACCCAAAGCACATGAGAACACAGAGTCTCAGGAGATGCTGACATTTTAATTGGAAGCATCTGTTGCCTTCTCTGTTATTTTTGGCCATGTTTAGTTTATTTGTATGAGCCGATGTTTGTGTACAGACCCGCCTACGTGTTTCATGGGAGGCAGCACAAAGCCTGGCTTTGCCTCCCTCTCATCTTCTTCTCAAGGAGCTGACTGGGACATGTCACTTTCTCCTCGCCTGTTCTCTGCTGGGTTTCTCTCAGCAGAACTGGGAGTGAGGCGGGCCATGCCGAGAGGAGAAAATCGCCTTGCTGGGCCCTAATTGGTTTGGCTCAGTGGATAGAGCGTCGGCTTTCGGACTGAAGGGTCCCAGGTTGGATTCTGCTCAAGGGCACATGCCTGGTTGGGGGCTCAATCCTCAGTAGGGGGTGTGCAGGAGGCAGCCAATCAATGATTCTCTCTCATCATTGATGTTTCTATCTCTCTCTCCCTTCCTTTCTGAAATCAATAAAAAATATATTTTTTAAAAAGAAAATGACCCTCCTGGGAAAATAGACATTTGGGAAAGAGACACTCACCTCTCCCTAGTCCCAGCAAAGGAAGGTGGTTGGCCTCCCTGCAGGGCCAACACAGTGGCAGAGCCTCTTTCTCTCCCTTTCTCTCTCTCTCTCTCTCTCTCTCTCTCTCTCTCTCTATCTCTCACACACACACACACACACATACACACACACACACACGAGCCAAGGCCACCATCCTCAAGTCTCCCACAAGCCTTGTTCCCACCAGCCTCTGAGTCCTGCCCTTCACTTTCCCCTCGATCAGAAAATCCACCCTTCTCTCCATCAAAGCCCCATCGCCTCCCTATCGTCGCCTAAGAGGCCCGATCATACATTCATCAGTGCTCCTATCAATCAGTAATCAATGTGTACTATGTCTTCACTTGTATTCTAAGCTATAGTGGGTTGAAGAATGGCACAAAGATCAAGGTTTAAAAGAAGAGGAGAAGACATTTACAGGAAAGCCGAAAAAGACTGTGACTGCATTTCAGGTCATTGAGGCGACAGAGAAGGGGGAAGAAAACAGAATGGCAAAGTTAAGACCAGGAAGGCCAGGTCATGTTGGGTTGGCAGTCGCTGCTCTAATGGCCACGGCTCTGCATTCAGTGGGTCCTCACCCTGCCTCTTTGTTCTCAAAAGAGGTGTTGAGACCGAAAGCCTTTAAGATAAATTCTATTTATAGAGCTGCTTGGCATGGGAGCCAAGTAGTTGCTTCTCCTGGTACACAGAGCGTTGTGGGGTCATGGCCTGGGCGGCTGCCGCACCAAGAAATGGACGATGGTCCTTCAGGGTCAGGACTGGAGGAGGCCATAGAGAGAAACTGATCTGTCCTCCACTTTCCAGAGAAACAGCCTGAAGCCTGAGAGGTGAGGATGTCCAACCCCCCGC
>NW_006292687.1:250674-288827 GCF_000327345.1 Myotis davidii | reverse complement strand
CCCCCGCTAGTGCAAGGCGGAGCTGAACACAGAGCATTTCTCCCTCACCTCCTTCTATATTTTTCTGGCACCCACCGCAATCCCATCTTTGATGGGTGACTTTAGTGATACTCACCCTCTCTGAGCCTCAGGGTTCTTTTCTGTAAGACTAAGGAGCACAGAAGAGAACATTTTTGAGGGCTTCTTATGGAATATCAAGTGTTGGTTACAATTATTATCACATTTAAACCTGATACAGTTTTACAGTAGTCATTAAAATCCCTGTGTTATAGGGGAGCTTAAGTAATCTCCTTAAGATCATAAAGCTTATGGAGTTGGAATTTGAATCCTGATCCCCATAGTTTCTCCAGTGCCCCCAGCTGTCCTCAGAGAAAAGTGAGAGAGCATGGAACTACTGACCAAGCTCCCCCATATACCCAGGCCCTTCATGGTGTTCCTGCCAGTGGAGATAGGGAGCTGGCCCCTGCCCCCAACCCTGCCACCAGTGGAGGGCAGAAGCAGTTACCATGTTCATAAGAGAGTAACCTGGCCCACTCTTCCATGGAGTATCACAATGTCACATTTCCTTTTGCCCGCTGGTCAGGGCGCTACCTCTAAAAAGTGACCCAGGCCAGTCCTCCAACCAGCTACAGGATGAAGTAGCATTCAGCCACAGTCCCCACACTCAGATGTCTGCCCCACCTAGAGAGAGGCATCAGAAAAACCAGAGAGGACAGGTCACTAGCTGGTTCTCATGCACCTTCACAGAAGGCAGCCTACCCCACTGCCATTTGCAAAGGCCGTTCCCCCACTTTGGATTCAGGATGCTACCCACCAACCTGTGCTCAAAGCAGCTGCACTGTCAGACATTTATTTGGATGTTCACTCACATGCATGCACACCAAGTCCTGTTATTTTTAATAAGACTGCTTTTCCCACCCTTTCTGGTGTTCTCAGTGGTTAGAGAGCCAGCCTACGCACCAAAGGGTCATGGGTTCAATATGGGTTCAATTCCTGGTGAAGGTCATGTCCTGGGTTGCAGGTTTGATCCCTGGCCCCAGTCAGGAAGTAGGAGGGAGGCAACCAATTGATGTGTCTCTCTCACATCAATGTTTTCCTCTCTGTCTCTCCCCTCTCTCATCCCCTCCCCTCTACTCTCTCTCAAAATCAATGGCGGAGGGAGAAATATATATATAAAGACCTGTTTTCCCTTCTCTCCTGGAAATTCTCTAGAGGCCTCTGCAGAACAGAGGCCAAGAAGACAGCCACCCATGCCATATGATTTTACAGACAGCAGAAAGGTCCCTATTCCTAGCTCATATGGTAACTGCCCTTTCATTGTTTACTGGGGCACTCAAGCCAACAGCCTCACTCTTTTTCTGGCCTTCTCAGGGGGCATTGTGTGGCACAGTTTGGCACTTGACATATCCTTGGTTCTTGTTCATATTCTAAGTAGCACCTTATAATGCATAGCTTTGCATTCTTGTTTAACTGTTTACTCCATGAGGAACTTTTCTCAACTGCATTGCAGCTCAGGTGGGGCAGGGACTGTATTGGGGGCAGTGGATCTCTGAAACACTACTACCGTTTATGTAGCAACTTAAAAGCTCTATCAAACTCTCATATACCACTCAGAGCTGTGGGCCCTTCCAGGGTAACTCTTCCTGGAAGACCTTTGTCCACCAAATTGACACCACCCCTCTTTTAAGGCCCACTTCAGGTATTTTCTTTGTGAGGTCCCGGGCCCCATCCCCTATTCCATGTGGCATCAGTAACCTGCTTCCTGTGTCCACTCCCTTGGCTCTTTATACACCTCTACTATTGCTTGATTACAGTGGTTTCTATTTACCTGTCACATTCCTGGATGTCTCTCAGTCCAGAAGGTAAGAACCAGGTGGGAAGTACCAAAACCAGGAAGAGCTTGCAGGACAAGGGGTATCTCAAAAATATGTGCTGGAAGAGAAGGAAGTTAGAATTAAGCAGGAAAGGAAGTGGAGACTAATCCAAGTGTCCAAAATTCTCTTACCCATGTCCAGTGCTGCCCTGGAAGGATGGCCCAGAGAAAGCATGGCCTTGGAAGATGGAGAGCCCAAGGTGTGTATGTGTCACACTGGAGTCAGGCCTCTGTCTATATATCAAAAGATCAGGTTTATAGGCAGATATCCAGGAAACACACAGTGTTTGAAGACAGCTAGGCTGTGGCATCAAGGCATTAAGTCATCAGCCTACCCATGGCAGGGCCTTCATAGGAAGAGGGAGGTAGAGAAACAGGCTCTAACTCTTGGGGGAGGAGCTTAGCAAGAACCCAGCCAAGCAGACTGAAGTTTGAAACAGTCTCTAGGCCAAAGAGGAATTAGAGGACTGAGCAGGAAAACCAAGGCAGGAGCCCAGATGCATGTAGGGAGCACATTTCAAGAGAAAGTGATGCTTGGAGACTATGTAACAGGCCCACGGAGAATCCCTGGGCACCCCCACCAGAAAATGGAGGTCAGGCTCCCAGATGAGTTCTTGTCCTGGTCAGGTGTAGCTCAGGAGTTAACGTGAACTGGGCTGGCATGGAGAAAGTGGGGGGGAAAAAAGAAGCAAAGGCAGATGGGGAGGTTCCCCAGCCAGGGGGAAGGGTCCGTCCTTATTTTACATTCCCCACATCCAGCAAACTGTCTGATCCATACCAAACAGTCAAGAGAAATTTGCTGCAGTGCAGTTTAGGAGTGAGAGAGGTTTCCAGACACCTTTCCATCATTTTGGCAGGTAACTTCCAGCGTTCCTTGCCAGGCCTGCTTACTGGAACCCTGCGTCCAGTTCCACGGAGAAAATGCAATTCCCCCTCTGCAATATTGCTCATTACTAAGAAAAATGATGGCTTGATAGTCTTCCAGCAAGAGAGGATGATCTATTTTATTTGGAAGTTTGGTAATTGATTAGGGCAATAGATTTTCTTCAGGGCAGCCTCCCTGGGAGAGTCTGGCCAGGGCACGAGATTTACATACATCAGGCTCACTCTGCCTTCAAAATGTGTCTCAGAGGATGAGATCACAAGGCCATTACTGGAGTGGGTGGTGGGCTGAAAGGGTGGGGAGGCAGAGTGGAATTCCCAGACATCATTTCTCAACAAGGAGGCCTGTGTCTAGTTCAGAATGCTTTCAAGTGCTTTTCTGTCAGTAACTTTTAGGTAAATCCATTGCCAAGGATCTGTGTGCTCTGGGCTATTATCAGAGCATGTGTTTCTTTGAGGGTCTCTGCTGACCAAGCCTCAGTATAGATGAGCCCTGGAAACTTCCTACTGGCTGGTGTGGTGCGCAGTCATGGCTGCACAAGCCTATGGCTTCCCCACAGCCTCAGTGAAGTGATATCCTTGGAGTGCCCAGTGAGTCCTCACTTAATGTCATCGATAGGTTCTGTGACTTTTAGGGAAATGACATTTAATGACACCAATATTGCTAATTGATATAAACAAGAATTAAGTTCCTACATCATCTCATCAATGTTAGAACAAAATGACATTGAACAAACCGATGTTATTCAAGGACCTTCTGTAAATCATGAGGCCATAGTAAGTAGAGGTTAATGACCCAGCTCTTAGCAAACACATGGTCTCTATCACAAACATGTGAGGCATGTCCTATTGTATAGTCCCCAACTTTATATCTAACTCTGTGTGTGTCTCTGGGTCAAAACCTGCTCTAGGAAAAACTTTCAAACCTGCCATTTAACCACACACACACAGACACACCCCCAATGTTCATATAAATCATTGTGTTCTCTTTCCCAGAGGAATCTTCACTTTAAGGCTTACCACTAACACTCTGGTAAGAAAATTTCTAACACCATTGCATTGATAAGATGGAGGGGTATTGGGGCGAGGATTGGGGGGGCGGGGCATGCATACCCCAGACAAAGCACATTTTGTATTATTGTCATCTCACTGCCTTTCATTGAGTCACAACCCATCCTCTAAATTAGTTAGGGCCTATAGGACTCAAATACAAAGTTGAATGTGATACATTAATTATAATAACAGCATTTTGAATTTAACCCCAAATGCAAAGGTTAAAGGGTAAAAGTGTTTAGCTCTTGTCTACATGCATGTAAAGAATTGATGGATGACCTGAGGCTATAATACTGTGCCCCAGATGTCTGAGCATATAGTAAGAGTCAGGTCAGCTCAGTCAGAACTGTATCTCCACAAGGGGGCCCAAAGGCACATCTCTGGGATGGTCTAAAGCAGTGGTTCTCAACCTGTGGGTCGCGACCCCTTTGGCGGTCGAACGACCCTTTCACAGGGGTCACCTAAGACCATCCTGCATATCAGATATTTACATGACGATTCATAACAGTAGCAACATTACAGTTATGAAGTAGCAACGAAAATAATTTTATGGTTGGGTCACAACATGAGGAACTGTATTGAAAGGGCCAGAAGGTTGAGAACCACTGGTCTAAAAGCATGAGATACTCGTCTGGTCTGTGCCATTCTCACTCTACTTACTCAACCTCACGAGGGAAGAAGTTTCTCCCTTGACCAGCTGGACCCAAGTTCCACAGGGCCCCAGCAGACTAAGAGAGCATCTCTACCTCTTTTCTACCCACACACAGTGGTGTGCCTGGAATGGTGAAAATTGGCACCCTTCATGCCCCTCCTTGGGTAGGATTCTGCCCTCTACACTTCAGCTCCTAGTCTCATGTCTATCATTAAAAAGGTGGCCCTAGTAGCACCAGCAAGAGATGTGTGTTTGGGGGTGGGGGGGATTTTCCTTGAGGATGACACCATGGAGGTAAACAGCTACTCTGATAAAATGTAAATCTGGCCTTGTAGATGAACTTGCCTTGTTAGAAAAGTGTAGATGCCTTAGGGGAGAGTCCTAAGGTGGGCCTCACCTATATTACTTGTTGAGCAAATAGTGATATTGGAAAGCATACCAATCAATCAGTAAATGTTATTGCATATCTATGATGTACAAGGCTAGATTCTATGAGGGATACAAAGATGAATAAAGCCCCAACCCAGGCTCTTAAGATTTAAGTGGGAACTCACCCATGAAGTAATTACTACAAACTCCCTATTACTTACATGTCACGGAGGTGGTTATTAATATAGCAACTAATACCCATTAAATTGTTAATTGGTATATTAATAAATGGATTTATTCCTGTCCATCCTGGCTACCTTCTTTTCCCTGTTCACCAATGTATAAAAAATAGAAATTCAAGCACCAGATTCAGTGATTTCCTTGAAACCCTATAAAAAAACTGTAAGAACCCCATTGAGCATCATGACGGCTTTCTCCCAGGATAGGCTGAGGGGCACACATTGGCCAAACTCTGTTCAGATGTATTAAAGTACCTTGTGATGTGTGCCTGGCACCACAAGTGTCTGCCACTCAGTTACTATCAATTAATATTTGTTCGATGAATCAATGATTGATTGAAAATGAAAGAGTTTTCAAGCACTCTTAATACAACTACCGATTCTAGATGTTATGATTTAAAAGTAACTGCCTTGTTATACTAACTCGCATCAGTGAGTTGAATCAGTTTTAAGGAATGATTATGGAGGGTGTGGACAGAATGTAAATTTGGTATTTAAAGACCTGGGTACTAAACTTGATTGGTCCTAACGAACCCGGTTGGCCTTGGGAAGGAACTTCAATCTTTCTGAGCCTGTTTCCTGGTGAAATAGACTGGGAGAGGGGGTACAAGCAGAACCCAGAGGAGGTACAGAGGAAGAGACACAGCAGAAGCATCCCTCCCAACACTTGGGCACCCTCCACAGCTCACCTGCATGGATGGCTGCTGACACATGGGGCCTGGAAGGTCATGGGGATTGAAAAACTGCACTTCAGAAGAAACGGACCCCAGAGAAAGCAGTAGGGACATTAAGGCAGACTGTTCTCAGAAATGAAGCAAGGCATGCTCTGCATTCTTCTCCTTTAAGATTATCTGAGGATGCACAGCCTGGCACACAGCCTCACAGACCACCCTGGTGACTACAGGAGCTCCTCATCTCAATTTCAAAGGTGATAGGCAGTGTGCAACCTTAATGTTGATAATTGATTGAACTAATCATTGATATTCTCCCCCAGGTCCTCTTTCTAAAGCTTTTCTCTACAAAACATAACCTTTGGACTTTGGGGAACACATGGAATCTACTGTACCAAGTATGGGGTCAGAGAGAAAATGAAATTGAATTTTCCTTTTTTCTTCTTTATTTCCTTTACCTCCTCTACTACTTTTCTTCCTTCCTTTCTTCCTCCCTTTCTTTCAGCCAAAAATCCAGCAGTATTAAAAAATGGAAGATTACTGGGGCAATACTTTGGAAATTTTGGTTTTACTCCCAAAATTGCCACTAAATAAGTGTCAACCTGGTAACATCACTTTATTTCTCTAGCCCTCAGTGTCCTCACTTGTAAATGAAGGTCTGAGCAGATCAGTGATTTTCAAACGCTGCCTCGGGGAGCAGCGAAAGGGGAGAAAGATCAGAATTAGGTTCCAGCTCTCTGTATGCTCCTCAGTGAGGAGACTCATTTTTTATTTCCTTTACACAGAGGAGGGGACTCCATCATAGTTCATTTGAAAAGAAGAAAGTGTGCCCTTTGCTTTTTTAAAAATATGTTTTCATTGATTTCAGAGAGGAATGGAGAGGAAGAAAGGGATAGAAACATCAATGATAAGAGAGAAGCATTGGTCAGCTGCCTCCTGCATCACCACACTGGGGATCGAGCCTACAACCTTGGCATGTCCTGACTGGGAATCAAACCATGTCCTCCTGGCTCAACACTCAACCACTGAGTCATTCTGGCTGGGCTGCCCATTGCTTTTAAACACAAAAAAAATATAAACCCACTGGGCTAGTTGATCTCAAAGGTCCTTTCCCACGCTAGGGTTATAGGTTTCTACTGTTTATCAAGCTTCTGACTTATGAAATACCTTGTGCTTGATGCTCAAAGTAAAAAAAGGACAAGGCTCCTTTAACATGGAGGTTAAATTAGTGTTGGGGGTACAGGGGACATGGTGCTCTGAGAAGGAGGAGATTGGGAAGGACTGTAGTGAGCAGAGAAAGCATCACAAAGAGATGGACTGGAATCAAGCTTTAAAAGACAGGCATGTCTAGAAGAGAAGGGAGAACATATCACAGAAAGGGAGACCTGTCCTCTCTCTACTGTCCTCAATGTGTCACCTATGAGCTGGTACAGGGACACAGAGGTAAGAGAGACAGGCAGGGTGGACACATCACCAGAGGACACAGCGGTCTCAGGGACTAGCTCTATTTGGTGGTCTTGATGGTGACAGCAGAGCTTTTCCCACAAGTTCTTCTGACTCTAGAGAGCTTGGAGCAGGCCACCTGAGTCATCAGGAAGGCAGACAAAATGACCTCTCAAAGTAACTTCCCATGAGACACGGCCCTGGCTGATTCAGTTTGGCTGTGATTCCGAGACATTCCAATATCTACCCAAAGGGCAGGCCCTCAGCCCAGCCAGACTGGCCTCAGCCTGCCTCTCCCAATAGATAATTACACCTCAGGTCTCCAAAACAGCCCCCATGTGGGTAACCCTTGGAAGTGACATGCTGTTTTCTGATGGGAATTAAAGGAGCTAAAGTAATGAAAAGGCTTCTCAGCTGGAGAGTTTATTATTCTTTTAACTGTGGCATTAAACCTCAGGCTAGCATTACATGAACATCCATGGTTCTGTCCAACTTGTCCAGGAACAGGCTTCATCACGGCCAGACCCAGTCTGACCTGGAGAAGGCAGCCACCGGTTCTTGGCCAGGAGTTGTCAGTCCTAGAACTCGAGGAACTCCATGCCCTGACATTCTCTCCCAGAGTGTTCTTGCCTTTTGAGTGATGCCAGACATTCTACCTTTGGGATTTGGGGTATTCTACTGAAGACTTTAGTCCTCTTCTCCCTGCGAGGGAATCTTAGGTAGCTTAATAGAGTGCAAAAATAGAAGTTCCTGATTACAGAGAACAGTTAGAGAGTAAGCAGTGTACTCAACAGGGCAGCTGCTATAAGAATTTTATGGTTGAAATGGAGTGTCCAAATTAATACCGTGTCTTCGACATCTTCAATGAGATGTGTTAACTCTAAGCTAATAATAATAAACACAACATTTAGATTCAATCTTCTGTATACTCTATCATATAGAATAAGGAATAAGATGCATAATGTATTTTCCCAATTGCAATCCCATGCTTTAAAGAGCTGTTACCTGCCAAAGCACAGATCACAGCTCTGGGTTATTACAGCATTTCTGAGACATCCTTGAGAGACGTCGTATCATTTCATAGCTGATACAAATTAGATCCTGTTCACCATGGGCTACACACTTTAGCTTTCATACTTTATCAAATACTGTAATTTTTTAAAAATAAGTAATTCTTTTTTAAAATCATACATCCATTGTGTGCATGTAGCCAGTGTTAATCTCCAGCATAACTCCTCTATGATAGCATTTCTATTTGGTCATTTGGTCATTCATTCAATCTGTTTAGCAACTGCCAAAGTACAATTCTAGCCTTCGGGATTACTGGTGGAGAGCACACATTTACAGTCTGGAGGTGAAATAGACATTAGTCAGGAAAACAGCACTGTAACTGCTGGGATCATGGAGTGACAGACAGAACCCAGAGGAAAGGACTCTAACTTCCTGGGGCCCCAGGAAAGCTTCACAGACGAGTGGTCATAGTTGAGGCTTTCTGATCTCAGCCCCTGATAGCCAGGGATTAAGACTTTGTGACCAGAGCCCACCTTCCTTTGTGTTTTCACAAAAGAATGGGTAGTCAAGAGCAGTGGTCGCCATCCTCTTGGACCTCACGGACTACCAGTGGTCCACGGATCACCGGTTGGCAACCGCTGGTCTAGAGGACGAGAGTTAAAATTTTTTTCTGGTCCTTTTCTTACCAAAAAAGAAACAAAGAACAGGCAGATCTCAAAGTTTTGGACACCTCTTCAATAGAGTGCTACCTTAGCTCCTTCTCCCTGGAGAGCAAAGCCAAAGGCAGGCAAGCTGGTTTGCACAGGTGTCAGGAAAATGAGATGTGTCCACCGTGCTTCTGGCAAGCTGAGAGCCAAGAGCCCCCACTGGCAGGGGGCCAGCCCAGTGGCATGCAAGCAGCATAATACACAATCTAAATGCAAACGTTTGGGGCCTGATTGGGGAATCAATTAACAGTAAGCATTTGCATCCATTTACAAAATAGCAGTGTGCTACAGTATACCTACATTGTAATTGGAAACTAAAATAATACCAGGAGGAATAATTGTTAAAAACTCTTTTCTAAAAAGACAAGCATAATATTAAGAAAATAAAAAACGTTGTCCATCTGCAGAGTGATATCCTCCGGGAGGCACCACAGAACACACTAACAAGCAACTGAATCCATGTATAAATGAAATGAAGTCCACGAAGGCGAGGAGAGGCGCGGTGGGGCACGGACTGGAATAATCTCCCTTGCAGATGAGCTGCCCCTAAACCAGACATAGTTCCATGTGATCGCTTCTCGTAGGAGCTGGGATGCTCGGAGGCTGGGCATGACCCTCAGGGGAAATTATTGCTCGTTCACAGAGTCCCCAGTGTTAGTTCTAAACCTGGATCCTCCTCTCCCACTTGCACACCCCCCTGCCCACACATGAGCACGTGCAAGCACACACATTCCACTGGCTCACCCCCCTGGGGGAATCCCAGACACATCATTCACTGTCAGCTGCTAGCTGGGGGACAGTCCCTGGAAGGGACTAACTAGGATAAGGGGACAAGGAAGGTGAAGAAAGTTCATAAGCCACAACCTGAGTTCTTGGCCTTCAGGAAAGTGCCAAGCCAAGTATCTTCTGGCTAATGACTAAGAAATTAATCGGAAGGTTCAGAGAAACCCACTGTGCCCTGGCTCTAGGCCCTGCGGCTCTGAGAACACTGATTCTACTCTAAGCTTTGGTCTCTGAGTAAAGCCAGAGTCAGGTGCAGTCCTGAGCTAAGAACTAAGGCTGCTGCCACCAGGCACTTGGCAGTGATATCACGCTACTCGCCCAGCTCCTCTGGGTGTGAGCAGACTTTGCATACATGGATAGGCGGTGGACGCTTCTTCTACCTGCACACACTGGAAACCATACCTGTGGCATGCTCACGGGTCTGAGGGCCAATGAGCGTGCTTTGTACATACTGCTTGATTTAAGTTCCCAAAAGGTGGGAACCATATTTGATATGTCCATGGAGACTAAAATGATGCTTTAGCCATAATCTTGGAATGAGCCATGCTACCTGCTAGACTCTGCCTAGCACCACTTTCTCCATCGGTGGGTATGGATAATTGAGACACGGTTGTTGCAGAAGCAAAGCCCATCACCAGAGAAGCATTGAGTCCCTACCAGGTGTAAAGCTCACACTAAACTCCCTTCAAAAATATGAACATACTGCCTGGCCGTTGTGGCTCAGTGGTTGAGCATCAACCCATGAACCAGAAGTTCACGATTTGATTCCTGGAAAGGGCACATACCCTGAGTACTGACTCAGTCCCAAGTAGGGGGTGTGCAGGAAGCAGCCGATCAATGATTCCCTCTCATCATTGATGTTTCTCTCCCCCCCCTTCCTTTCTCTGAAATCAATAAAAAAACATTTTTTTAAAATATGAACATACTACACATGATTGTTGACATAGTACATGATGAAGAGCTAAGGTGACAGGTGGTGCAAGTCATGGGTCAATGTGAATACTTTGAACTTACCCTGTGTCCACTATAGAGCCTGACACAGTGCTTTCACATAGTACTAAGGATGACATTAACACCTTTTGAATGACTCATTAAATGTATTTAAAATTGCATTTCTTTCTGTATTTTAATTAAAATTTATGAAATAAACTCAGCATGTAAAGGGAGTTAGTTAGATCTTTATGGAAAAGTGTTTCTCTGGGAGTTGACATCCATGGGGCTAGAAGCAATGTGGCACCCTGGGGAGAGCGTGAAATTTCAGCATCAGGAACCTGGCACTGCCTCCTCTAGCTGTGTGACCTGGGGCAATTTACTTAACCTCTGGGACTGCCATTTCCTCCTCCCTGAGCCCAGAGGTAACAATTTACCTAATTTGTAGGTGATTGTGCAAAGATCAGGAAAAAAGGCTTAGCAATTGGCAAAGCCCTAAGCAAATATAAACTGTTATTATCATGATTATTACTATTGTAGGAGCCTACATTCCAGTCTTTTGAATGACAAGGATGATTTTCCCCATGCTGGCAGGAATAGAGACTTTGAGTGCTTCTTCCAGCAGCTGGGATGGTGTGCACACCTTCTCCCCACCTGCTCTGAGATCCTCTGGGATCTGAACTGCTGGTTTAGGAGACAGTGATGTCTAGGACTAACCAACAGGCCCACCTGCGGAGGGACCCACACCCTGCCCCTCCCATCACCCCACTTCTTGATCAGGTGATCCCTTAACTATCATGTTTAGTTCACCCATATATTTGAACCCACATATTTTTATTAATATATAGCATTATATTAGTTTCAGAATGATTCAATACTTGCTTGAAAAATGATCACCACAATAAGTCTAGTTAACATCCATCTGCATATAGAGTTAAAAATTCTTTTCTTGTGATGAAGACTTTCAAGATGAACTCTCTTAGCAACTTTCAAATATATAATACACTATTCACTACCGCCACCATGCTCTATATTACCTCCCCAGGACATTTATTTTATAAGTGGAGGTTTATACCCTTGACCCCTTCGTACCTGTTATTCACCCTCCTCCCTCCACCTCTGGCAACCACCAATCTGTTCTCTGTATCAATGAGCTTGGTTTTTGTTTGTTTAGATTCCACATATAAGAAAGCTCATATGTATTTGTCTTTCTCTGACTTCACTCAGCATAGTACACTCAGAGTTCATCCATGTTGTCACAAATGGCAAGGTTTTGTCCTTTTTATGGCTCAGTAGTATTCCAGTGTGTGTGTGTGTGTGTGTGTGTGTGTGTGTGTGTGTGTGTATCCATCTTTATTCATCTATCAATGGACACTTGGGTTGTTTTTATATCTTTACTCATAAATAATGCTGCATAAACATGGTAAGGTTTGGGGGACATCACTAGAAAGCGAGAGCTTTTACCCAGAGCCATGGGGAAATGGGCCTCAAGTTCACTCACTGAGCAAACTTTTAGGGGCAACTTGTCATGGAGGAAAGTGTGGTGGGCTGGGAGTCAGGAGACACAGGTTCTAATCCTGCCTTGACTATTTGCCTTTGAGTAATGTTAAAGTAGTCATGCACCTTTTCTGACCTTCTGTCTACACAGCTTATGACCAGAGTAACAATCTCCCTCACTGGGTTCTTGTGGATTTCAAATGAGAATATGAATGCTAACACACCTTCAGAAATATAAAGTGCTGACATTGTGTTATGGGCAAGCTGCACTCTGAAAAGGACGCATTTCTTAGTGTTCGCCCAAAGCAGCTAAGCAGAAGAAGCATGACCACTAAGAGCCCATGAGGAAGCGTCTAGCTTGCAGTGATAAACTCGAGCGGTCTGCCCTGGCAGGCTTGCCCTTAACATTTCAGGCCGTGGGGAGTTTCAACCCTGCCCTCCGAGGCCCAGCAGCTTCCCAGCCGCATCCCTCAGCCCCCATCCCTCCTTCTGCTTCAGATGGCCCGAGCTCGGGGCGGGAACAGCCCTACATAACTCACTGCCCGGAATGGAAAGGCCACCAAGCACACTTAATTCTGTGCTGACATTTCCTGGGAAACAAGCCTAGCTCTCCATCGTCCTCTGAAAGAGGCTGATGGTTTTAGTAACAGGGCTTTCTTCAGGAAATGCCATTCATGCATTCATTCATTCATTCATTCATTCTAGACCACAAATATTTATTGATTTTTTTTTTCATTGCGCTTGTTGCTGCTGCTGCTGTTGTCACTTGCTGTGCGAAGATGTCGTTTGCTTGCTTTCCTCGGGCTCTTGTCTGATTTCTCAGTTCTCACTGACATGTGGGCCATTGGAAAATCATATTACCCAACAGCAACACCCTATCACCTTGGGCAATGGAAGTCAGAGGACATTTTTAAGGACACCTAGTTTAAACAATCTTGATTCCTTGGTGTTCCCATTACTTCTAAATTGCTATGCACAGCATATCACAGCTTTGTATATCTGTAGCCAGAAAAACTGGTCTATTTAGGGTTCAAGTCAGGAACAGTCCAGGTGTCTTATCAGAACCCATAGATGGTCTATAGCAGGCTGGAGTCTCACCTATCACTAGGTAATAGAAACTCAGGGATCTCCACTTTGAAAACTGGAGAAAGAGAGAGAGGGAAGGAGGAAGGGAGAGAGAGAGAGAGAGAGGGAGAGAGAGAGAGAGAGAGAGAGAGAGAGAGAGAGAGAACTTCCTTATCCTATATAATAAAAGCCTAATATGCTAAGTGCCTGGTCACCCATTTGCCCATTCAACCAAAGTGTAATATGATAATAAAAGCCTAATATGCTAAGTGCCTGGTCACCCATTTGCCCATTCAACCAAAGTGTAATATGCTAATGATATGCTAAGGCTGATTCAACCAGTTGCAAGGACGTGCACTGACCATCAGGGGGCAAATTCACAATGCAGGAGCTGCCCCTGGTCAGTGTGCTCCCACAGTGGGAGCACTGCTCAGCCAGAAGCCCTGAGCCAGGCTCACAGCTGGCAAGCACAGCAGTGGTGGCAGGAGCCCCTCCCACCTCCGTGGCCGCACTAAAGATATCCAACTGATGGCTGGGTCCTGCCTCCTGCAGCCCCAAGCCATCAGTTGGACATCCCCCAAGGGCTCCCAGACTGTGAGAAGGCACAGGCTGGGCTGAGGGACCACCCTCCCCAGGGACACCCCCCTGCCTCACCTCCAGTGTACAAATTTCATGCACCAGGCCTCTAGTTATTAGATGAAATGGCATTAAATATCCTTCCTTCTTCTCCTTCCCATCCTTTTAAATCTCCTTTACACATATCTGGGGGTTCTTTAAATTGGTTTCTATCGATGATGAAGCAAGGAAAATAAGTTGAAGTTAATCATAGAAATAAGCAAATGAGATAAGAATTGACTTCACTGGATCAGCCCTGGCATCCCATTTCCCCATCTCTCTCTCCCAGGAAGGGTCAGGTGGATTGTGCTTGCCATAAATGATTGATTGTAGTGCCACTGGTACAGTCTACCTTGCATGTCTTGAGAAATGTCCCTTCTCCAACCACTTCCAGGCCCCCTAGGGATAGTCCTTGGCTCCATTTCCCTTTATTACTACCCATAAACTGCTTTGACTTGCACTGAACATGTGCCAAAGCCCTTGGCACGGACACAGAAATCACTTTTATTAAACACTAGTGATGAAAATATGCTTATATCACCCATGATAATTTCAAATGCTCACATACTTAACTGGCTGTGTTTTATAAATCTACTCAAGAATTATTTTCATATTTTTGATAAGATTCGTAAGACCAGGAGTATATATTCTGATAGTGTCTAGATGAACTGTGGCCCATGATCACACCCAATGCACTGGCAATTCTAAATTTCCAATTATACAAATTCAAGTTGATGACAGACATGCCATTTTTGACACAGTTGGTGGCAGCCATTTGTTTCTAAGTGTGTGCTGAGACATGATGGAATTCAAGGTACACCTTGGGTCTCTTTGATATCACACAAGTCTCATCAGAATCAACCCACTAGTTCAAAGGGTATTTGTGAAGGAGGAATAAAAAATTATAAATGGTCAGCAAAAGCATCATTTTATTTGGTTAAATGAAGAAGGCATAAGGTATGGAGATGTTCTTTCCTATATGAGAGACAGTTTCAGAGAAAATAAACTGATATTGCATATGTATTTGGTTTATGCAGGGAGGGTCTTCGGTATAGCAAATTTTAGCCTGTACAACCATTCTTTTCCCAACAGTGACCCCTCATGGTTTACAGTCACTGGGATTTCCTATCCAGCTGAGGGGAATTAAAAAAATATATTCTCTTGCCGAGCCAGCGTAGCTCAGTGGTTGAGGGTCGATTCATATGAACCAGGAGGTCACAGTTTGATTCCCACTCAGGGCACATGCCCAGGTTACAGGCTCAATCCCCAGTAGGGGGTGTGCAGGAGGCAGCTGATGAATGATTCTCTGTCATCATTGATGTTTTTATCTCTCTCTCCCTCTCCCTTCCTCTCTAAAATCAATTAAAAATAACTTTTTTTTAATCCTCTTTGTTGGTGTAATCTGAGGGTACCATGTGTGACAAGACTAGCAATCATTGTCAGGATGCTTTGACATTGCAATAAAATGTCAATTTCTAATTCTGGTGCCTAATTGGGAGATGGGCTCTTCTAACCAATAGGTTGACACTACTAGACATTCCTACCAAGGCTAACTGTGCTTGTCACTGTGGGAGCATAGAGGAAAGTAACACCTGATAATGAGTCAAGTAGCTTGTAATTTGCTTGGGAAGATAAAGAAACTAACCAGAAAATCCAGTAATAAAAAAAAAAAAAAAACCTAGGGCCAAACTAGTGCTTCAGATAAGAAGCAATATTGAAGTGAAGTTGAGAGGTCAGCAAAGAGTCATGAGGTGGATAATATTAGAGAACTGAGCCGTAAAGAGGAGGAGGTGGATAGAATATCTGATTTAGCTATAACAGAAAATTCGTGCAGAAGAGGAAGGGGAAATAAATGCATTGTGGACAGGCAGAATGGAGCGAAATCGCACAAGCCTTATAGGCCAGGCTAAAGGGGTGGGTTTTAACTTTCTCAATCTTTTATGATTATCTGGGACAGGAACTTTACAGGCAAGGAGGGAATTGCTATAAAGTTTGCCATGACCCCACACAGAACACAAATAGAGGAAATGTAATTAAAGGAGGAGATATTGGACAGGAAGAAGATTCTTGAAATCAGAATAATAGATGCGGGATGGATAACAATGGAAAGTTATAAACATAAAATCTCAGAGCTGCAATATTCTGAGGGATAATCTACCAAAGCCTTCATTTTATAGATCAGGAAAGTCAGGCCCAGGGAGGGGCATGTCTTGCCCAAGCTCATGCAGCTGATGAATGGCAGAGCTGAGATCAGCTAGTATCTGTTCCCAAGAATCCTCCAAGAAAAGACAGTTTGGCTCTGTTCCGGGATGGCAATCGGTCCATGTTCTGATGAACAATAGGATCCCGAGTCCTTACACGACACCTCTCAGTGTTGAAGAGACAACATCGGCAAATCCAAGACGAGATGATTAGGGGAAAAAGTCACCTTGATGGTCTCATTTTTCATCTCTTAAAATCTTAACAGCATATCCCCTTCAAGGTATTAGTTGTTATAGATGACGTTGTTGAAATAGCTTAAGAGAAAAACAAGAGGACAAGTTCCCACCTAAAACTAGCAACAGCAGCAATATTACCTAAATTACCCAATTAATTTATTCCTTTTTTTGTAGAAAAATATATGTAGATCTCTATATTTTCTACCAAGTTCCTTGAGACCTGCCCTAATATAATGTCATTCTATTGGACCTAAAGAGTTTTTCTTTTTCATCTCACATTATCAGTGGCATTTTTTCCTAATACTAATGGCTGTCCTACCCACTCTCAGTTCTAATTCTCCATATCTAAGCCTTGACAACTATCTATGATTAAACATGTTGGAATTATTTGTTGAATGAGAGTCAATAAAGTGCTGCATAAGAGCCTAAGGAGAAAGGAAAGTATAGGGGCTTTACTTACAATAAATTCTGTGGGGAGCTATTTTCATTGTTTAGAAGATTTTTGCACATGGGGTCCAAGGTCCAAGTTGCTACTAGTCTGGCCTCTGAATAAATGAGGTACTAAAATAATAATAGTAAAGAAGTGCACTCCTAAAACAATAGTATATCAAGTCTCAAAGGAACTTTAGAGTTTATCTGGTCCGACTCTCACATTTTATAGCTACTTGTTCAGGGTCAAACAAGGGATAAGTTGGGCCTTCATGGTGGCTGTGGGACTTCTGCAAAGAGTTAAAAATGGAGCAGGAATACATAAAATAATAGATGTAGGGAGCTCAGAGGTCATTACTCCTACCTTGCATTAGATGAAGGGTAACCCTGAGATTACACAGGGGAACTGGCTAGTTCCTGGTCAGTGATTGGTAGAGTTGGGCCTAAATCCTGATACAATTTTTCAGCCTAATATGCTATTCACTGTACCACAGGACATTCTGGCAACCACTGATGCAAAGAAAAAACTACCCTTAAAATATTAGCATTTTGTAAAATCTGAATTCACTGAGATGCTCAGGAAATAAGGCATTCTGGTTAAATGAATTAGCCAGTTAGTGAGACCCAAGGTTTGCTTCGTGTCTGTAATTCTAGTCCACTCTCCCATCTGCTATGATATCTGATCCTCACAAAGAGGCAACCAGAAAGCACCTCCTGTTTATGATCCAGTTTTCTGGAAACCGTTCCAAAATGTCAGATTTCCATTTTCTTTTTATTCTCAGTCTAGTCTAGTGAACATCACGGGGCCTTTGTTTGCTGAAGAAGGATCTCGCTAGCACTGTGTAACGCTTGCTATTAATGACAAGGCTAAGATAGATTACTTTTCACACTTCTATTATTTCTGACAACTTTCCCAACTTGAGCTGAATGTGACAAATAGACAAAGATTTTGTTGAAAATATAATTTGTTTCTACCTTTTTCTAGTCTGGAGTATGTGATGGGAATAAAAGTTAAGACATTAGGTTTCTTGATATGCCACAGTACACAGGCTCAGTTCCTCGGTGAAATTCTTTGAGATCTATACTTCCATCCTCATTTCTCAGATAAGGCATCTGAGACTAGGGGAGGTTAAATAACTTTCCCAAGGTCGTATAAATAGTGATGGGGCTGGGATTTTAACCTAGCTCTGAGTCCGTGGTCAGCAATGACTGTACAAGGACTGGGGACATATTCCCAACTATTTGACTTTGAATGAAAGCCTCAGTGTTATCAATTCTATATGGAAGCAAAATAGAAATGTTTGGTAGTTCTTCATCTTTTGGGGGTCACTCTTCCTGTCTGGGCTTCAGTTTCTTCATCTATAAAATAAGAAAAGAAGAGAAGTGAACCAGCCCCCTACTTACTAAACCATCCTTATCCAGCAACATGCGTCTGTTTTCTTTAGCATAGTTGAACTTAGAGCTATAGGCATTAAAAGAGACAGATCTGCTTTTTGTCATCTGAGGAGATTTAATCAGAGAGACAATATGGCCATGAATGAGCAAGTCAAGAACAAATGAATAAAATAGACTGTCTACATTTTCTTAAGCCAATAGATTACACACTAAATGTGAGTAAAGAAGCCAGGTGTTCTAGACGTTAACCTTCAAATACAGGCCTGCTAAGACGCTTGATTTTCTACTTTTTAAGCTGTCCCAGAGGGCTTCTTGGAGGACATGAGATTCATTGTATTGTGTGTAAGAGGGAAAACACCCTGGAAAGAGCCAAAGATGGTGTGTCCTAATAGTCTGTTAATGTTGAGAGAAGGTTCGAAGGCACAAGTGGGATGTCTTGAAGTTGAATGCACAAAGTGTGTTAGTTTCCTAGGGCTGCTGTAACAAAGTACCACAAATTAAGTGGTTGAGAACAATAGGAATGTATTCTTTCATAGTTTGGGAGCTAAGTATTTGAAATCAAGATGTTGGCAGGGTTGGTTCCTTCTCAGAGCACTGAGAGAATTCAACCCGTGCCTTTCTCCTAGCTTCTGGTGATGACCAGCAATTGTTGTCATTCCTTGACTTGTAGATGTATATCTTCAATCTCTGCCTCTCTCTTTATATATTATTTTTCTCTGTCTCTGTCTTCTTGAGAGGACAGTCTAAATGGATTAAGGGCCCACCTTTCTCCAGTATGACCTCATCTTAACTTATTTAATTAGGTTTGCTACAATCCTATTTCTAAATAAGGTCACATTCTAAGGTACTGAGCAGTTGAGATTTCAACAGCTCTTTTGGGGAGACACAATTCAGCCCATGACAAAGTGTAAAAAGCAGAGTGACTGGATGTGAATAGCAGCAAAATACACACACACACACACACACACACACACACACACACAAACCCACATAAGTAAGAAGATCCAAGTTTGCTAGATTTTGAGAACAGTGAAGCTGAGGGATTCCTGGGCAGGCAAAGTCATAGCAGCAAATGCATTCCCTGAGTCCTGGCCTTAGCAGGGCCCGTCACTTGATGTTGTGTAGAAAATAGACTGCAGTGGCCACGGGAAGGGACAGAAAGCAAATAGGAGGCTACAGCTGGCATCCAGGTAAGTGTTGCCACCAACTGAAATGAGAGAATGATCAGGAGTTCAGTTTGGGATGTAGGACAGAGATTGAAAGGAGGCAGTTGGATATATAATTCAACAGAGAGTTCTGAATAAGAAATAAAAATTTGGTGTCCATCAACATATAGATGGCATTTAGTTATCTATAACTGTGGGGTACATTATTCCAAAACTTAGCAACCTAAAATAACACTCATTTACTCACACGGTTTCTGAGGGCAGGAATCTGGGAGCGGCTCAGTGAGTCTGCAGTCATTGCTTGGCTCACCTGGAGCTGGAGAATCCACTTCCAAGCCCATCACCTGATTGCCAGGTCTCAGTTCCTGGCTGGCTCTTGGCCAGAGGCTTTAGTTCCCTGACCTGTGGGCCGCCCTGCAGGGCTGCTCACACAGCATGGCAGCTTGCTTCCCCAGAGCAAATAGTTCAAGAGAGAAGGAGAGAGGGAAGAATGACAGAGGCTGCAGTCTTTTTTATAACCTAATCTCCAAAGTGGCATGCCGTACTTCTGCCATGTGCTGTTAGGCACAACTACCAACCCTGGCACAATGTGGCAGGTACATAATATGAATACCAGGAAGTGGATATCACTGGGGTTCATCTTGGAATTTTGTTTTTACATTATTTAAACCATGAAATAAAATGAGATCTCCCTTCCTTCTTTCTTTCCTTCCTTCCTTCTTTCTTTTTTACCTTTCTTCCTTCTTTCCCTTTGTCTTTTTTGTTTGTTTGTTTCTTTTCTCTTTTTTAATCTTCTGTCTCCTCCTTTCTGCTACATAGCTGCTGATGACCTACTATATGACAGGCCTGTGTAAGGTCACTGGGGTCAGAGACAGCTTAAACTCAGTGCTTGTCCCTGAAGAGTTCTCAGGGATGGTAAGGCAGCCAAGTAAGCAAATAACCATACCCAGCACCATCTCATGTTCCCAAACTGAACAGATCAGGTGCCCTGGGAGCCCAAAGGGGGGAGCAGTGAACTCTGGGTGGATACGGGGATTCCAGGAAACCTCATAGCAAAATATGGAGCCATTTAAAAGCAGCCATGGAGGGTCTAGATAGAACATTCAGAAACAGCTTCAGGGAGAAAGTTGGGGACCAAGAATAAGAGAACCATTGTACTGTGAAGACCCCTCCTGTCTTCCTCCCGGCTTTGGGCTCTGTTTGTGAGGTGGGCTTCTAGAAACCCTCCCTCCAGGGCGGGGTGCTCACCGCTATCAGAGGTGGCACCTCAGCAGGCCCGGCTGAAGGAGCTTGTGAGGCCGAGGGCTGGGCGCACCTCCCGCAGGTGGGAAATGTAATGGTGTGGCCTCAGACCTGAGGATCAGATCAAATCCAGACCCTGCCTCTATCCCCAGGCAGCCCCCCTGCTGGAGCCCAGCCGGCAGCCCCATTGATCCCAGACCATGCAGGAGAGCCTTTGAAATACGGCTGCCCCTTCCTGGGCTTGCTCCCCGTGCCCCCATGGTGTCATTTCCAAATCCATTACATTCCAATGGCTTTGGGATCTTTTAATTACATGTGACGAAGCTTTGCCGTTGCTGGAATTAGACGGCCTGTGTTGACGATTTATAGGCCTCAGCTTTCACGCAAGCAGGGTAATAAATAACATGAAATGGGCCCTTCAGTATTAAAAACTTCAGAGCTACCCACTAAGCCATGACAGAAAGAAAAAAAAATGAAAGGGTAAAAAAATAAAAAAATAAAACACACAGTAATGCCTGTGTCTCATGTGTTTAAAATACTGTATGTGAAACAGGGGATGTCAAAAATACGGGGTGTTGAGCAATAGGCAACTCATAAAATTTTATCTCTGGTCTGAGGATTTCCAACCATATAATGAGGACTTTCCCTTTTCTTTTTCTTTTTTAATCCTGGGCAATTCGTGTCTGATGAGGTGACTGAGGGGGCAGGTTGGCTGCTGCACCCATTTTGCTTCCTCAAATTTAATAGCAGGGTAAAGACTGCAGAGTGAAGCAACCCCTCTGGCCCCTCCCACCCCACTCCCCACCTGGGCTCTCCTCCTGTTCCCCTTGGCCGGCCTTGTATCTTTCCTCAGACTTTTGCTCACTCTGGTCTCCACAACTGGGACAACCTCCCTACTCCTTTCCTTCCAACCATATCCTCTGACCCACCCTTCCCCCATTGCCCAGAGGCCTCCTTTGACCTCATACAGTGTCTGTCCCAAACCAACCACATTCAGGGTGGGTCAGAGGCTGACTTGGGGAGTTAGTAAGCCCCGTGGTACTCAGAGGCCAGAATGGAAGCTCCCTAACAGCCAGGGCTGGGCGTCTTCCTTTCTTTTCCATCTTGGCACCTGGCAGAGCTGAGCACACAGCAGAAACTCCATGAGGCCCTTGTGGTTTAGAAATTCAGGAATTCAGTTAGGTTGCAGTCCAAGGAGGCAAGAAATAGAATGTGAAAGAGAGTGACGAGAGGAAGGGTTGGGGCTGGGAGAGAAGGAGAAATGTCTCATCGCAGCCTCTGGATTGGGAGGGACATGAGCTCAGGATACCTTACAGCACAGTGGGGCCTTCTCATAGGATAAGTACGAATGGGAATCAAAGAGCATTGGGATCCAAGGCCATGCTGGAGGCAGCGGTGTTTTGTGCTCTTTCCCCACTGACCTACATTGCTCGATCTCATAGAATCAGTGGGTACTGTCTAGTAGATCTATAAGGTACCCTACAGGTTTAGATTAAATCCCTTACTTTCTAGGTGAAGTATATGAAACTAGGAGAGTTCATAATGAAAGCAAAAATGTGATAGTTTTCTACAGTGAGAAGGGGTGGACTAATCGCATCAGCCATTTGCTCACCATTCTACCCTCTGCAGCGGGACGTGGCCTTGGACCCCAGGGCTATTATTTATTTAACATTTAATATTATTTCATATTTTTGTTTAACTTTAATTATTTTATATGTATTTATTCCTTGCTATTTGTCTTTAAATTGACCCACGTTTTTTAAATATTAGCCTTACCCTAATAATACCTATGGTGTCAGGGTTTTACAAAGATGATAGGTGGCTAGACAGATAGCTAGATAGAGATACATATATACACACACATATATATACATAATATCTATAATATAAAATATTATATTATTAAGTTTCTATTATATATAACAAAATCAAAATAAACATATGAGCATTAAAATATGAAATAGTCACCCATAGATGGCCTAAAATATTCTTGCATACCAACCACTAGTGGTGTATGCTTGCCCTTTGGAAAGTACTAGTCTAGATGATTTTCATGGAATCTTACGATTCTCTGATTGCTGAAAGAGGTTTGGTTTTGTGAGTATGGGCCACACCGGGAACACTTCCCCTTTTTCTCTCTGCATTTCTCCTCCCCCATGAAGGCTTCTGTGCAGAAACTAGGTAACATAGCAGGCCTGAGGCTGCCCCCTGTAGGAAGGCCTGCTTGCAAGGCAGGTGTCTGGGAACTCGGATTTCAGGAAAGTTCCCCTGTTCCCTAACTGGTTGGTAGGGCTCCCTGTGCCTGAACTGTGTGTGCAAGCAATGTGGTTTTTGCTGAGCAACTGCTTGCTTCTCTGGGTGTCTGGAATTCAGTCCGTGCTAGGCTAGGCGGAGCGTGTCTGTAGCTCTCAGTGAAAACTCTGGGCATTGTGTTTCTAATGAGCTTCCCTGGAAGAGGACACTGCACCTGTGTTATCACATTCAGTGCTAGAGGAATGAAGCATGTCCTGTGTGACGCCACTGGGAGAGGACTCTTGAAGCTTGTGTCGGTTCCCTCCAGACTGCTGTGTGCCTGTTTCTTTTGCTGCTTTTGCTTTGTGTCCTTTCGCTGTAATAAATTCTAGCCATGGATCCAGCTCTATGCTGAGTCCTGAACCATTGAACCTGGGAGTGGTCTTGGGAACCCCACATACAGCTTCCTTCCATGGCCATTCCACCCTCCAATCCCTTTGCTATTCTGAGCCCTTGAAACAAGTTAGATATAAGTATAGTCAATGCAATTCTGTCCTTCATTTTTCCAATGAACACATCATTGGTAATATGTGGTGTCTCTCTCCCGTTCATTAATAAGCTTCTACAAAAGCAAGAGATCATTTCTTATATGGCTTTGATTTGCATTGGTGTTTGTGCCTAATAATGTCTTATTCATAGTAGTGGTTGTTCTAAGTTTCATTTTTCAGAAAAGAATATAAAACAAAACAAAAAGGTGGATGCAATATATGGTTATTGTAAAAATAACTTAGAGAACCAAAAAAAAGTTAAATCATCCATGATTCCCTGACCAGAAATAATGATTTTAACCACTGGGTTATATATTCTTTAGTCCTCTCACTACCCAGAAGTAGCTTTCATAAAAATGATACCATGATTTTTGTTAGTTACCTTTGCTTACTTAATATACGTATAGTGAACATTTTCCCACGTGATTACATATTTATCAATACTGTCATTTTAATAGTTAATAATAACTCATTATGTGTCCCAAACTGGTGAATCTCAGGCAAAATACCACCTATAGGCATGCTTTTTGGGTGTGCAGCATAGTATTGACATACCCAATACTTATAAATGGTATGTTGGAATTAGTTGCCAATATCTAATTGGGAGACTTCACATAAAAGTCTATATTTTCTGCTTTTCTTAAAAAATGATAATGCCACATTTCTATCATGTGACCTGGATAGAGCTGAGTGGAAGCTGCCCTTTTTATATGGAACTTGAGCTCTCTATGTGCCTCAGTCCCCATCATGCCCTTGGCCTCCCTGAAATGGCAGCTGAGGATCAGTTGCTACTTATCATGCTCTTGGGCTGATTTTCTTTTGCTACAATCAAGAGAGAAGTGAAACATTTCTTATAATAACATGTCCATCAAAAGCTAGACCAAAAGAGACAAAGAAGGAAGTTTGTTTCAGCAAAATGGAAGAGACCATATTTCTGTAGTTCTCAAACTGTGTGCCACGGAACCCCAGTGCACCACAGGGAACCCACAAGAGCATTGCAGGATGTTTTTAATGATCCAGGAACATATTCTGATACTCAATACTGTCAAATATTGCCCAAACTACCAGCATGATGGAGTTCAAAGTTTCAACATTAGATCAAGCCACATATGATATTGGCAAAGCTGGGTTTTTATTGGTGCTGTGTTAAAAAGAAAGTACCATGCAAAAATCAATGTATTGAGACAGGAAATGAGGTTGGAGGTGTCCAATCTGATTCCAAGGTTTGAGTCAGAGTACAATCCCCACCAGGTACACACATCTCATTTGTAGTTAATTATGATTATTGAAGAATGAAATATATTATTTTTCTTTCAATATATGTGTAATATTTTTTCAGACAGCTACTAAATTGTTAGGACACAAATACTTATTAGTTTATTTGGACATATATACTTACGTGAGGCATTTATTTTGGCCTAAGGGTGCTGTAAAAATATAACTGAGGCAGTTTGGCAACCTTTGGCATGTTCCTGGTGGAACTAAAGATACTGTACTGACTGGTTTCATTCTTGCCAGACTAGTCACTGTGTCCTTACAGCTATCACCACCTGTATAAGACACATCCAGTGCCTGTCCCTAGCCCTGAGACACTTGGATTGCCTTTTACTGCTTAAAAAACAAAGAGCAGCATCTTCATAGCAAATATTCTCAGGCATTCAAGATCACGTTCTTAGAATAAGCTCCTAGAAGAATTGCTGAATCAAAGATTAACCAAACCAAACTTTTAAGCTTATGAAAATTATTTCTGGTTTGACTTGGCTTCACTTGAGAATCCCCATGACAGAAAGCTGCCTGACATACAGTGAGTACAGAATACATGGGGACTGAGTTCAGTTGGGTCAAATGGCATTGAAGGGAATCGAATCCAACTGCATCTCTAAAAGCACTGGGCGGAGCCTTTTCTTGCGTTTGCCTGACTTGTCTTCCCCTCTGACAGGCTCTGGAAGCGCAGTCAGCATCACTGGAACAGGAGAGCTCTTGCTTTGCAAAGGAGCCTGGTGGGCAGGTTCTTTTTAAAAACCAATCTTTTCTGAACCCTGAAAGGCCAAAGAGCTAAATAGTTATGCCTGACTTTGATGCCAGATAATTTCAGATCTACCACTGACTAGTTATTGGCTTTGGACATATTACTAAAACCTCTGTGCCTTAGTTTTCTCATCTGTATAATGGGAACAATAATAGAAATTTCTTCATGAGTTTGTGATGGAGATACAAATGAGATAATTTATGTAAATTCTTTGCATAGTGCCCCACATATATTAAGCTCTCGATGATAGGCAATTTTAGTTATTCTCGTGGATGTTTTTAGATGTCCTCAAAGCAAGATCTACCTGAATTCCCATTCCTCCCTGCAGGCTGGCTGCTCTTGCTACTGGTCAAAGGGACATACCAGACCATGCCCAGCCTTCTCAACCCAGGAAATAATCCATTTCCTATCTTGGTCCCTGGACCTTTCGAGCCAAACTGAGAAGAAGGCATTAGCTAATCTGTTCCTGATTAGGACGCAGGTCAAGAGGTCCAGGGCTTCTTCTTGTCTGGAACAGAGGCAGCTACCAGACCAACCCGTTCATGATAGTTACACAGCCAAGAATGTTGCCATCTAAGCAAAGCAAAAGCAGAAAAAGAAAAAAGTAAGATCTTTGTTGATTTTGGTTTAAGAAGCACAAAGGATTTTTCTTTCCTGGTCTTCATCATGGTTAGAGACCCATTGTTTTGAACATTAGAGAGCCAGATCCCCACCCTGAACATGTCTGCTCTGGGACTATTTTCTCAGAGACATTGGAAGCCTGACTTTGTGTCCTTGAAATTCCAGATGCCTCATTCCCCATCCCCCTTTTCCTAAACTCTCTTCCCAGCCTGTCTTATCCTGCAGAAACTCTTCCCTTTCCTCAGGTATCTTCAGAATATAGAATAAACTAAGATGCTCTGGAATAAACTGAGCCAGTCAAGGGGAATGCCCACAAACTCCCCAGATGCGTGAGTTTCACAGCCCATGTTATAACTGATAAAGCTCTTAGCTTGGAACCCAGGGGCTGTATTTGACTCCCTGTCCTGCCTTCTGTCAGCCTTCTGGTGACAGCCTTGACCCTCAGTTTACTCACATTTAAACTGGGAATGATAATGTCTATGGGATTATAAAATGAGATGACCTCATGAAAAATGCTTTATAAAATGTATATATAACTGTGTGGGGTTTTAATCAAGGAAAAAAGTTGACATACACTGTGTGTTGATGGGGCCCAGGAAGACTTCTTGTAGAAGAGGGACTTTGCAGAACAGAGGAGGCATAGCAGGTGGGTAATGAGAAGTCTAGGAGGGCCAGGAGGGTCTGGATTAGGTGTAAGAACCAAGGGCTGTCCCAGAGCAGACAGAAGAGGGGAAGACTGAAAGGTGGACAGGATAGGTAGGATTCACATAAGACTTTGTAGCCCAGAAATCAGAGTCTTCTTTTAACTAATCAATTATTCAAAAAATTACTAGGAAGAACCTTCTAAGGGCTCATCCTGGTGCCAACTTGATTTCAGGTGTCAGGGAACTCTCTAATCTGTTCCTGAGAGGCAGGGGTAACCAAAGTCAAAATGAGAGAATGAGCCAAGAGAGCAGTGAATTCAGGGACAGGTGTCCACTGGGAGTTTGCAAAAAGGAGGAAGCAGGTCTGACATGTGGTGTCATCTTGGGCTCAGGGCTGAGAATGGGGGGAAAGGGTGGGCCTGAGGCTGCCTGCGGCTGCCTGAAGAAGCCTTTGTGCCCTCACCACCACCACATTAGCTTTCCCAACAGCATCTGAACAAGATTTCCTTCAGTGAAGGCCAAGATCCGAAGGGAAATGACCAGAGGAAAAATAATTTTTGATTAGGAGAAAAGAACAGTAGAGGAAGCAGGTCAAAGAATCATAAACTTTAGAGCTAGATGGGGTCAGTTCACCCCAATTCAGACCCCTTATTGTGCCCAAGCTGAGGCATGGACGGGTGATGGCACTTAGCCTTCAAATAGAAAGCAGGTCTCCAGCTCATCATTTAGTGATCATCCCACTCCTTGATGGTGACTTAAATGGAGCCAAAGCATAGGACCCTAGAGTGTGGGCACAGGCCTGAAGAGCATGCTGGGCATCTGCAGTGGGTATGGTAAAGGCCCCATGTACCTACACAAAGGTGAAAAGGGACCCCAGAGAATGAAGAGAGAAGCACTCTTGATCATCTCATAATCGTGCCAAAGGTTGGCTTCTGCCCTGTTTTCCTTCCCAGGCTACCAATTCCATGTGCTTCACGCCAGGACTTGGGCTATGCATTATGTCAATAATGGGGTGTGAGTGAAAGTAAAGTTCCAAGGGCTGGAAATGTGACTACAAGGGCTTCTTCACCTTCTCTAGATTGGAGTACTTCAAGGAATGGGAGCTTGTCTTCTGGTCCATCCACACTCTGCCCTCAATGGATACCTGGAGCCAGTAAGCTAGGATGCCTCCAGTGAAGGCTAAGGTGTGCTGGGCTCACAATTTATGCAACAACAGAGATTCAGATGTGCTGCAAGCATGGCAGGGCCAGAGCCAGCCAAGCTGCAGGAAGCATTTGGGGAAAAGGCTGGAGCAGCTGCCTCCTCCAATCCTGCACACGCCTCTGCGGGGCCTCGCCTCTGCCCTCCCCAGACAGGAGACAGCTTGTTCCGGAGACACTTGTGAACATGAAAAGGGAGAGGGAGGGAGGCAGAGGGGAAGAAATCTATTCTACCTCACAGATTTCCATCTATACCCCAGTGGAGCGTGGGTAATTTGTTATGCCTAATGAGCAAGAGCTGCCTTATGTGAAGGCAAAAATGCCAGTGGGATGAGAAGGCGAGTTGCTATGGGAGACCAAGGGGCCCTACTGAAGTTTGTACAGCCTGGCGAGGGAGTCTTTGCGGGAGGAAGGAGCGGCTGTCTCCTTCCATCAGGGTAATCTGCCCTTGCATTTGGGCTGAGCTTTCTGTGTTTCCAGTCTCTGTTACATCTATTGTTATAGTTGAGCTTTACGGCCACCCTGTTCTTCAGGTGAAAGGACTGAGGCTCAGAGGAGTTAAAGAAATTGTCCAAAGTCCTGAAGGTAGGAGATAGCTATATCTCCAAATTTCTAGTTTCCAAATATTTTTCCACATGTGTCTTGTTTTTTAAAGGGGTCTTGAGGACAATTGAGGGAGCTTGAGGGATATCAATGACACCAAACCCTATATAGAAAGATGGAAATGGACAATGTAAGGTGAATCGACCTAGAGGAGGACAACCCACAGATGTCATTACCAAAGAGAAGCTTAGATAAATGCATGCATTGCCATTGCAACAAATGACCCAGGAAACCTGGATGGGAGTGTCCAGCAGAGCAGGGTAGGGCTCGCACCCTGGCTTCCTGCTTTCCAGGCCGACCTCTCAGCACTGCCCACGTCTCCTATGCCTCAGCCACACAGAACCATGGTGCTCCTGGATCCACCAGACTGTTCCCACTTCCATGCCTCTGTGCATCCTCTTCCTGAAACTTCAAGTTCAAATCTCAAAGTTTTAATCCCATAATGAGTTTTTCTCTCCCTCCTCTGAAATCATATTCAAATGCAGATGTGTCCCCCCACCTATCGCCTCCACTCTACTATTAGCTCTTTGAAGGTAAGATCCATGATTTACTAATCACTCAATCCCCAGTGCCTGCCAAAGGGCCTGACATTTAGGATTCTAGTAGATGCTTATTAATTGAATGGTTCCACCATCAAAAGCATCTTAATTTAAATCAAAACCATTCATTGAGCATCTCCTTGAGCTGGTCATCATGTAGGCAATGGGGTGTGAGCTACTAATCCCCCACTCTAGTGCTCATGGAGACCTTTGGCAAAGCAGAAAGAATGTTGCACTATATTGAATGTGGACAATTTAATTGACATTATAGGAGTTGGAGTGTGGTGAAAATCTGAGCTGTTTAAGGAAGGATATGAAGATCCATGGAGGAAGAAAATGAGTTAAAGGACATTCCAACACTTTATTGAGGGCCCTACAGACTGGATTCTGTGGCAGCTGCGAGATGAACATGAGGCACAGTCCCAGTTGTCATGAACTGAGAGGTGCAAAGCCAACACAGCGAGGCAAATGGGAGGAAATGAAGAACTAGGTGCTAAGGAGGTGTTCGTTTCCACCATGGAGATGTCAGAAAAGTGGGGCTAGAGCAGGGGTGGGCAAACTTTTTGACTCGAGGGCCACAATGGGTTCTTAAACTGGACTCAGAAGAAGGAGCTGCGGCCGTGTTTCCCAACGTTGCCATGTTAACACTGCTGCTGGTGAAGGAGCAGAGGGGAGAGCAAGAGAACCCTCCGCTCTTTCAGCTCCGCAGGCCGGATAGAACAGCCAAACCGGCTCGCGGGCCGTAGTTTGCCCATGGCTGGAGAGTAATTAGGAAGGCTTTGTGGAAGAGGTGATGTGAGCTGGGATTTGGATTATATTTAGATTCAGAAAGATACACATTCCTAGAGAAAGGGACAATCATGGGTCTAGAACCAATAACTAATCACTATGGCTTAAACCAAGCAACAAGTAGCCATAAACGTATCCTCTACCCTAGGACAAGCTCCGTCATAGGCAGAAAACACATGGAGACATGACACCTTCCATTGCACCAAGACACTAATTTTTTTAAATCTGGAGAATTAAGAAAGAAGAACTCCAGATGGATTTTCAACACAGTGAGGAATTGGGCGGTGTGATGGCAGATGGCTATTTCAGCTGCACATGGGTAAAAATAATTTCAACTCCCCAATACCCAAGACTGCTCTGAACTTGTGAAAACCTCTGAAGGAAAAGCTGCAGTGTGATGCTCAAAGCACAGAGCTGCCACAGATGGGGCCTGAGGGCTGGGAGCTCACCACTGAGAACACATCTACCGCTATTGGAACAACAGTGTCCAGGTCACTTGGGGGAGGCCCCTTCTCAACAGATGCTATCAGGACTGAGTCTTGATTTTAGCCCAGGCTGGGGAAAGCTCTCTGGCATTTCTTCTCCTAGATGGAGAGGCAGGGGAAGGGAGATGAGTCCCTTTGAGGACTATGTGTGGGGGCTGTGAGTTGAAGACATTGGGGGGAGCAGAAAATACCCAGAAGGAGATAGTGGTGTGTGTGTGTGTGTGTGTGTGTGTGTGTGTGTGTGTGTGTGCTCATGAGAACAAAGGTGACCCCGAGGGGGCAGGGTGATGACCATGAAAGTTGACACTTTTGGGTGTCTGATGGCTGCAGATGTTGCTAGACTGTTTACTATGTTAGGCTGAGTTTTCTCACATTTACTGTCATCTACACTACACCTTGGAGATGGAAGCTCACTTTTCCATCTGACTGCCACCTTATGGAACATGGATATTTCATCACACACCATAGGGGCCACCAGCATGAAGTAACCACAGGAGTGAGGGAGTTAGCCAGGCCCATGGCAGCATGGTGGATCAGGCATTTGAAAGGTCTGGTGCCAGAGAGCAGACAGAGATAAGTAGGCAAGGACTAGGAGGGACATGTGTCAAAATCCCCTAGGAAATTAAATTCCAGAGGAATGATCTAGAACATAAGTGGTTAACAGGAGCTGGTGGCTAGTTAGTCTCTGGTTCAAGGTTCAGAGGTCAAAGGTGCAGGATGGAGACACTGAGTGAACTCTGACCCTAAATGGAGGCTGTGTGTGTGGTCTTATCCAATAGGTCCTGTCATCTAGGGACCACATTCATTCATGATGTCACTGTGGTTTCCTGGACGGGATGGATTTGGCTGGGCAGCATGCTGAGTACACCTTAACTAGAGGAATACATAAGTCACAGCCACACAGCAGAAAGGATGAAGAACACTGTGACATCAGGGGAAACTGAGTTCTTAAAGGAAATCATTTACTTGTGTCCCATCCGATTGGTCCCCCTATTTTAAGGTGGCAGGATGAAGAGGGTTTGTATACCACAGTGATTCTCAGTGGCAAACACAACACGAAGTCTCTCCAAATGAATTTAAGAGACCTCAGTGTCAGGACCAACCCCAAGGAGAAGCAAGTGACAGAATCTAGTTTAGAATCTGGCCCATGGACTGGACTGGAGCTCAGAGCCCAATTCTATCACAAGAAAAATTAAAATGGGCCTCGATCCACATGTTAGACCATTCAGAGCAAGGCAGAGAAACATTGGTAATGGATACTTTTGATTTATTAGTTCAGAAAGAGACTCAACTGCCTCCTTGTGTTTACATGTGGTGGGAGAAAGGATGGTGGGGACCTGAAGTGAGGGTTACGACCCACCAAGCCAGCTGCCATTGAGCCAGGGCCTGTGTCCTATCAACCACCCTATCAACCACCTCCATTCTGCTCTTCTTGCCCTGTCATGTCCAGGTGGGCCTAACTCCTTCAAGAGGTCTTATGACCCATTCTGTCCCTTATCAATGACACTTCTTCATTCTCTCCCCATGGCAACTACAGATACTTTCCCAATGATGCCTTCTCTTCTTGATTTCCCCCTTCAGTCAAGATCAGCCACCAACAGGAGGCAGAGCCTTCTGGCCCCAGATGGCAGCTAAGGGGATTACTGAGGACAGAGGAAAGTGAAATGGACCCAAGCAAATTCTCCATGCAATTCTGTTAGGTCATAAAGGCAATGGATACCCTCTCCATGTTACAGACAAGGTAACTGGTTCCCAGCACCCTTACCACAAAGGGGAGAAGGGAGCAGGGCTGGGATCTCCAGTCCTCATGTTCCTCCCCTCCCTGCATGTGTGTGGCTTTCCCTCCTCCCTCAATCTTTCTTAGTCCCCCAGTGCCCATCACACACTCTGAACTAAATACAAGTGTTCCCATTTATTTTCAAGGAGATGATATTCTGGTGGGGAGACATAAACACAAGTCAACATGAAGTCAGGTGGCATTGGGTGGGGAACATAAAGTTTGGAAGAGGGATCAGGAGTGCTGGGAGCAGATGGTGGCTATATTAGACGAGGTGGGAAGGAATGGCAGCTCAGATGAGTGGACAAGTGGGCAGTGACTTGGAAGGGGGAAGAAGAATAGCTATCAGAACATCTAGGACAGGTACATTACTAGCAGAAGAGAGCAGCAAGTGTAGAAGATGTGATGGGGTAGTTTGTCCAGAATTTTGAGAAACAGCTAGGGTCTGATGTGAAATGAGCAAAGGAGAGAATGGTAGAAGATGAGGCCAATGCAGAAGGCCATGGCAGGAGCTGGCTTTGACTCAGTGAGATGGCAGCCATGAGAGGATGTAAGCTTAAGAGGACCTGACCTCCTATAAGGACCGCCATGACTACAGTGCTGGGAGAGGGATATGAAGCAGGGAGAAGCATGCTCAGGCTATCAGTAAAGGAATAATCCAGGTGAGAGTTGATGATTTATAGACCAAGGGATCCCAAACTTCCCAGCTCAAAGACCCTGGTTTGCATTAAATAACCTCCTAATATAGAGTTACCATTTTAGTATCTTTTGATTGGACAAACACTTAAGGTCCGTATTGCTAAATAAGTCCAGTGTTCATGTTGTAACAGCACTTGCATGCCTTTGAAAAACAGTTGTACATGGATGTATGCACATTGCATTATTTATGAGGTCTGCAGACTGCATGTTTAATGAGGTGATTTTCAGCCCCCTTTTCCCCTGTTGTGACCCAAAAATACGCTACTGAAACTTTGCTTCTGTTACCTTTCCCATTGCATTGACCAGCCTACGCCCTGTTTCCTCGGGCCTCTGTGCCTAGAAGGGTCTAATAAGCTCATGTGAGCTAGGTTGTCAATAATGATAACTGAGCAAGGACTCATACCTTGGAATTGATCCCTACTTGGGATTTGAAAAGTCCAAAAACAGCCAAAAATTATAGGCGAAATACATGTGAGTATCTGCAGTATGAGGTCAACTTTCATTAGATTCTCAAGGGCCCTTACTAAGAAAAAGAAGGAGAGGGGGAAAGCCCAAAAGTTTAATGAGTTATTCCTTCCAGATACTATATATGTTTTAACCAGGACTTTCAATGCTTGACCCCAAACAGTGAGCACCTGATGGGGGGAAAAGGGGAGCACAGTCATTTTGAATCCATCGGGATTCATTACACCCCGAGTTGAAAGACCCGCACAATTTATAGGTAAAAACATAACTTCTCTGATTCCAGAAAGACAACTTTCCTTCCCTCCTAACATCGGTCTTGGACTCTGACTCTGATGGGCTCATTAAACATTTGTAGAATGAAAAAGGAAAAGCTGTACAAGTGTTCCCATCTGAGAAACAACAGAAGGGCAAGGTCATGGCAAAGGAACACACATATTGGGAGCAATAAATAAATAAATAACCTGAAGCCTCTCTGCTACCTTTGGGTCAATCACGCTTGATGTGAAGGTCAAGAGTGTTACAATGCCCCGCTTCACCAAGGGGCATGAAGGCTGAGGATTGTGGTCTGGTAGAAGAATTTGCAGGGTGTAATTATGCACCCTTTCAACATCCCACTGCCTTCCACGTGATGTGAAACAATGTGTCACAGTCCTGAACAGTCAAGGCAGTAATTTACAAGAGTCAGCAATTCCACAGGGCAGGTAGGCCATATTTCAAAATGGGAAAGGGGGCTATGGGGCTTTTTGCGTATTAGGCTTTTATTATGTAGGATTCAATTTACAAAGATCCTGTTTCTCTGCCACTCTGTTGACCTTTCAGGCAAGACCTAATGCCAATTAGCTCAGTTATAAAGTCCATAATTCTTGTGGGGCAGGCCGTGTGTAGCACATGATCATTTTACAACGTTTGCCCTAATTTGCAGCCCCCAAACATGGACTCCTGGGGCTGCAAGGTGGGGGTGGGGAGTTCGTTGGCAAGCGGCGGGAGCAGCTGGAAGGGATCACAAAGCACAATTACTGTCTGCGCATGGCCACATCTGGAAAACAGCTCCGTGCTGGCTTTAAAATGGTATTAATGAAGAATGGAACCTTGTGCTGGCAAGGACAGGGTTGGGGGGGGAGGGGGTGATGGGAGGAAATAAGAGGGGGGCACCCTTCTGCCCAACTTGGTGGGGATGAAAAGACAACAAAGAAAACAGCCGGCAGGGTATAAGACCAAATCCAGGGAGAAGAGGGTGTTGACAAGGGAGAGGCGACAGAGCGATGCTGTTCCTTCAAGAGCGGTCTCTAAGCCTCCTCCCCTTTGCCATCTTCAAAGCGGGGCACCCATGTGGGACAGGCCCTCTCTGCAATGATGGAGCAGACATTTGTCTGTACTGTGAGACTTTAGTGATACCTGGAAGATTCCCAATTAAAAGAGCATATTCCACCAGTACCTAAGTTCTACCATCACACGTTCAGTCCTTTGGTCGTGGGGTTTCTTCTCCTGAGGTGGATTCAAAAATGCACATGCACCTGCTGCCTTTAGGTTAGCAGCACCTAGTAGTTGTCCCATAAATATTTGTTGGCTAGAACTGAAGTGAAGGAGCTGGATAAGTCATTGTGTGACTATGGCCACATCAATTCCTATCTCTGATCTCTTCGCTATAAGGGTGATGCTAGACCAGTGATGCTCAACTGGCAGGAGGGCACGTCAAATTCCATGGGGAGAGGAGAGGTAGCATTTGTGGTCTGAGAAAGAATATCCAATAGTATAATATAGTTTTGCGTTTGGAAAACCAAAGAGTCTGCCCCCTAATACAAAAAAGACTTACCTCACATGAACTACAGAAAGAAATGCTCAATGGTATCTTTCTGGCTGGTGAAGACTCATAAACTGACCTTAGAATTCAGAATCGGCACTTCCTCTCCCACCAAAACTCAAAGCATCTCTAGATCTCTCGGGGAAGAAGAGGGGCTTGTTTAATTGTGGGTCAGAAAAGGCTGAGAAGCTCCGAGGAGACGGATTGGAGGCCTCCAGCTCATGTTCTCCATTTGTCCCTTTAATGTTCCTTTATCAAGACAGCGCAGCTGCTCAGGTTCCCAAGGTCTAGGTACCCTTAAAGGGACAGCAAGGACAAACTGCAGAGGAAACGGGGAGTCGGGGGAGGGGGGGCGGTGTAACCAAATATCCCCTCCTTGCTCTGTGCCTGTTCTTCTGCCTGCCCAACATTGCATCTTTGGCATTGCTTAGGGGTTTGGAGGGCGTGGCCCACCATGTTTTAGTGTTTACCTGAACATTCCAAAGAACATAGACCTATAGAGATGGAAAGGACCTTATCCACCCCGACCACTGAGGCAGGGCACCCTTCATCCTTGGTTTAGATACCTCCCACACAGCACAGACACTAAGCCTTTCAAATAGAGCTGAGTTCAAGTCCTGCCTCAGCCATCTACCCACTAAGTAACCTTGGGCAGTTTATGTAATTGTTCTATGTCTTGGTGTCCTTTTCTGTAAAATAAAGATAATAGTATGCACCTCATGGGATTACTGTGAGGATTAAATAAGAAAATATATGTTGCTGTAATTTCCCTGCTGCTTGGAATTCTAAATTTCTATTTATGCAACACCATTTATATACGACCTTATATGTAATCTATGTATAGCCACACTCGGGCTGGGCTTAGCATGCATGCCAAAAATGATGCTTCTGCTGAGAGTTGAGCCCTCACATGAAGCACCCATGGAGGAGTTGTTTGAGTCACTTTCCCTCTCCTGAGAGCACATTCCTACACACTATTGCCGACATTAAGAATAAAAAGTTCCTGCATTTGAGAATTCTTTAGAATACTCTTAGAAAAAGAGAGCATTTCCCACATGTTCCACTCAAATGCCATATCTGCAAACCTGAATACAGCCAGCTTTCTGCTACAATGCAATAGAGCATGAGACCTTCCTGGTAAGTGCTCATGAAAAGATAGGCAATACTCACCCCTCCCCAGTGGAACCATGGGAGCTTGTGTACTATGCACAGTGCAGAGAAGGTGGATATGAGAAAGGAAGAACTCTGAGGAAGGCGGTCTCTGGGAGACCACCCTGGGCTGTGAATTTGTGTCTCAGGAGCAGAAGGGAAGTGGTTAGAATTTGAGGTGTAGAGCACAAAAAAAAATCACAAGCAGCATCTCCCAGGATCGCACAGGTGCTGCCTGTTCTGTAGGGACCAGTAATGCGTGTAGCCTCACTGGGGTGGGCTGGTGGGAAAATGGAGGTGGAAGCTGAAGCCAGGTTGTGGTCACCTTGGCGAGAGAGCATGAGAAGGTCTAATTGCTCACAAGTGTCCATGTAGCCACAGATACTAACAGAGAAAGTACTACTTGGTCACTAATGATTCTATCTTCCCAACCAGTCATCAAACTTAGGGGGTTTCTTATGTGTCTGGTACTGTGCTCAGTGGATTAGGGGACACAATGAATTAGAAGTTAAATATAATCAGTGCTGTCAGAGAGCTCACCACAAAAAATAAAAAAATTTAAAAAAAGGTGAGGCATTTAAATAATCACAATGCCAAGCAGGGAACGCTAAGTCAGTTGGGGGTGGGTAGTGGATAGAGGCACTGAACATAAGATTAGGAATGAAAGAATAGTGAAAAGGTCTAGTTGAAATTTAACCCCTTGGTCCAGTGGGAAGAAGACAGGATTTGAGTGGGGTCCTGAGGATGGAACAGAGAGGTGTAGAAAGAGAGGAACAAGGTGGTGGCACATTAAAGTGGGTTGGTATACTCAGCTCCACGCAGCAGACAGAAGGTTTGTGTGAGATCGCCAGAGTGGGAGAAAACACCAGAAAGACCACCTGGCCAGTTTGTGGAAGTCTTCAGTGTCTAAACAGGATGTTCAAATTTTATTTTCCAGGGAAATAGGAAGTACGGTGTGTGGGATAGACAAAGCCCTCTCATATAAAACGTGGATGGTCCTTGCATTCTCCTCCAGAGTACTTATTTCCATCCTGGATTTGTGTTAGGGTCTTCCCTAATTACCTGTGCAATTGTCTCTTCATCCTCTAAACATGCTTTCATAGCGCTCTGTGTGCCATTTGACCAGATTACTAACATCTGAGGGACGGCTCTGTTTCCCATGCCCTCCTTTGAGTAAATTCAATTTGAGACTCTAATTGGGGTGCTAGGACCCACAGGACCCTCCATTAGCTGCAAGTACCAAGTACCAAGTATCAGTCCAAGAGTTCTCCCCTGGGAAAAAAGATGCTTGACTAAGCACTCTGGCCTTCAGGAGATACAGGATCAACAACATCAAGATCATGGAGTAGAGGCCTCTTGGGTGTGGCCCTAAGTCCCTACTCAATGTCCTTTCAGAGATACAACCTCTGCCCACACCCTGGGCCTCTGGACCACCTGTGAGCACATGCCCCCTCCCCAGCTCATTCCTTAATTCATTCACTCACTCGTTCAATCACCTATTCATTCTGAGTGGCCTACATTTATTTGGCATCTATTATGTTAGTGACAATGATAGCATATATTTGTATACCACTCAAGATTTTATAAACCCTTTCACATACTTTATTCATTTAAATCTCAGCATCCCAGCAAAGTTATATCATCCCTTTTCTAAAAATAAGAAACCTGGGTCTTAGGGAAGCTAAATGGCTTTGTCCAAAGCCAAAAGGTCCTTACCTGGCCATTGCTATACCACAGATGAGGACCCTATGATTGCCTCCAGGACTTACTCTCCATCCTGGGCACCCCAATACCACCTCCATTCTATCCATAAACCTCAGGGTTTAGCCCAGTTAACTCTCTCCTTCCCTGAGCCTTCCTCTAATTCTCCCTCCTGAGCCTTCTCCCCTGAGACTGGCTGAGAAAAAGGGTGCTGATTCCTGATGTCTCCCCACCTTCTGAAACAAACAACACCCATGCATTCTATGGGTACTTGTCCAGAGAACCTATGGAAGAGCTAGAAGTGAACTTATGAATGTTAAGAAAACCTGGCTGGAGTTATCCTTGATCTTCTCTGAAGTGAGATTGAATCTCAGCCATGCTATGCTCTCTTTCAGTCCTAGGGGTGCATTCC
>NW_006292687.1:219127-250600 GCF_000327345.1 Myotis davidii | reverse complement strand
CCCTCTCCAGGAAGGTTCTCTTTTACCTCAACTCTGGAAGTTCTGAACAATGTGTTGTAAGCCCATGAGACTCACAGAGGACACCAGATAGACTGTTATTCTTGTCCTCCTGCTTATCACAGAAAAGTCAACTTAGGTCCCTCCTGGACAGATACAAAAATAAGGCATTGTCCCCGTCACCAAGATGTAAGCCACACTGTGGGGTAAAAGCCAAAACAAGCAGTGCAGATAAAAGTCCTGAGGACTGGAGGGGGAGTAGGAAGTGAGGTGGGAGGGGAGGAGTCATGGGGATGTGCCTGGGCCAGGCAGAAAGTTTTACAGTGGAGTGTATACTGTGAAAGCAGAGATTTAGGGGTACATTCCAGGTGGGAGCAGGCCAGGAATCAGCAAAGTGTGTTATGGGGACATGGGGGAGGCTGGCCAAGATGAATCAAAGGGCAAATTGCCTGGGGATAAGGACAGTCAACAAAGACTTCACCTTCAGCCTGCCGGCATCCTGGGCTTTGCTTAGTGCTCATGCTCCCTTTATCCTGTACCTTATAGTCCAGCTTAGTTTGTGGATGCTCCCTGGGGAGCAAATCAATGGCTGATTTGCCTGCTGCTAGGGCTTCTGGCCAGGCCTACAGGTCACATCTATCACTGCTACTCACCTGCCCACATTGCTGCCTGACTGAGGCCACGTGGCTGCACCTCATTGAGAAATGGGGTCCAGGCCTGGGCCAGGAGGACGGGCAGCCCACTGGGTGGGCACCCTGCCAGTGTCTTCCTCAAAGACACCCGTGTAACCACCAAGCAGAGTTAGCAAACATTAACATCTCCTTATTTGCTTCAGAGCTTTATTATGAGAAAAAATATATACAGAAAGAATTAAGAGTCTTATGCCCCACTCCCCATTGCCTGTACTCTCTCTCTCCAGAGGCAACCCTGGCAAGAACTGCATGCATTTCTTTCTCATCCTGTGCTCACACATGGATATATTCATGTGGATCCATAAAACACTATGTAGTATTGGTTTACGTGGCATTGAACCTTCATAAATTGTATCTTAACAAACAACAGTTCTGTTTGGGGATTCTATACATATTGATAATTCACCTCCATTTCCTCTACTTTAACTGCCCTCACACCTGTAATCTTGTTCCATATTCTCTTTATCCAGTCTCCAGTGATGGACATGTAGCTCAGGTCTTTTTTCAATTATACATTAATTTATTTTTTATTTCTTCTGTGTGAGCCACGCTGCATTGAAATCCTTGTACCTATTTCCCGCAGCCCATGTTCTCCCATTGTGGAGATAATGTTGAGACTCTCAATTCCAGTCCAAATACACCAAGTAAGTCTAGCGCATGCAGGACACCAAACTAAATGCAATCAACAATGCACAACAATGCATCCAGAGGAGGTCCTGCCTTGGAGGAGCGTTCCAGTCCAGAAGGAGGGAGAAGCCCGCATGTTAAAAGCTCTAGGACAGTGCCAGACAGCCCATGTGCACTGAGGAGATCATATATAGTTGACTCAATACAGAGGAATTGAAGGCAGTGAGATTAAGTAGAAAATCGACATGGATATGGATCTTACCAAGAAACCTTTCATAAGAGAACTTGATCTTGATAGGGACCTCAAAGAAAATATAAGACTGAAGTGCTTAGTGGTACATGTTCAGTGAACAGCAGAGAGGGCATTTCTGGCAGGGGGAGCAGCAGGAGCAAGTGCCCTGGGGCAGGACTAAGCATGGAATGTGAGGCCTAGTCTGGCTGGAGCTCCCAGCGGAGATGGGCTGGGAGCCATTCTTCCATTTTCAAATTCGAGCTCAGCCCCACATTCGGGATGATGTCCACGTGGCCTGTCGCCCTGGGCAGACAGCCCAGTGGTATTTTTCCATTACCCTGAGCAGAGGAGAAGTTCAGTCACTTGTTGATAGCAATGTGACCATTCAAGGGGAAAACAATTAGGGATGCTGACCTCTGGCCCCTGACAGGAGGGAGAGAAGGAAAAAATTCTCCCCAGGGGGAAGGAGCCGGGTGGGAAACATCCAAGAGGGTAATTGGTAAATATTATTGTTTCATTCCGTGTTTGCCTGCTCCGCTCAGGTCCCTCTGCAAGTGGTGCGTTTAAATCACACTGTCTGACTTTGGCAGATTTAATTGAGTCGCCACTGAAAAAGAAATTATCCCTGTGCTATTAATTTTTATAGTTCCTCGGGGCTTTTAAAAAGTGTTTGGATTTTCTAGGACTTTGAAAATGAAAACATTAAATTTTATTAAAAGGAAACGCAGGGGGGGCTGGCAGGGCCCAGCCAGGTCCTGACGAGACTCTTGGTGGAAAGGTTTGGGCCCTCACAGGCAGAGTGACAAACGTTTTGCCCCTTTTGGAATTAGAGTCAGGTGGTCCCCACGGATGTGTGATATCAGCCAGGCCCACATTCCCCACTGGCACAGGGCATCCAGACCCTGTGCCCACATCCAAACCTTCTGCAGGCAGCCACAGCCAAGGGAGCTCTGTGCAGGGCCGAGGGGTACAAGGGGTTCAAGGACAGACCCAGCTTGTGAGAGTCAGAGGTCCCTTAAATTTAGGGGGCCTTCTTGAAGAAAAAGAATTCTAAATACAAAATTATGTTTGAACATGAAATAAATTGCATTTAGAAAGAGAAAAGAAATCAAAGCAAATTATAAATTTTTAAAAGCTGACTAATTCCACAGGCAAAAAGTAGAATAGCTATCTGACACTCATCCATAGTTCTCTCTCTCTCTCTCTCTCTCTCTCTCTCTCTCTCTCTCTCTCCAACTCTTTGATCATCTCTTTAAATGACTATCATTTTTTCCAATGTCATTTTTATAAAGAGAATGCAAAGATGATTCAGTCTCCCCTCTAACAAGTTGGCCCAACTTTGTATTTCATTATTCACACTTTGAAAAGGTTTCTTTTTATCTTCAATTCGTCACTGGTAATGCCATGTGAATTTTCAGGATTCTTATCAACCTTGGGAAAACCTCTGTCAAGTATCTTTATTATGAGCTATGAGATTTCAGGGCATTTCAACTTCTCCTTTACAGTGACAAATCTAAAATACTCTTTGAATTTATGAAACTTACTAACCAGATTGTCATCGACGTCCTCAATGCAGTGGCACATAATGAGTTTTCCGTTATCTCTGTCAATGTCAGTATTGCCTGTCAAATCAGCGAGACACTTAAACACGGGGATTCTGATCAATTCTCTGTCGGTAATTCCCATCAAAAAGGAAACAAAATGAATGGTGCATTTATAATTGCATTACTTTGCATGATTGAGTGTATTCCTGACAAGAGAGGGCTTTCATTTTTGATGAGGCAGTGATGAGAACAGAATCCTGTGCTTAGAATGTCACATACCTGATGATGGAGGAATTCCCCACCAGCTAGCTTCTGTGCTGTACGCCTTGTTTCGCTTCCACTCTCGTTGAACTTCTCGGCTGGGCACCGTAGGACATGTTTGCTCAGGTGTCCATACAACTTGGGGTGGACCCTCATGTCCTGACAGAGCATGTACCTGCACAGGGGGCAGCAGGCTATTCCTGGAAGCCTTTCCACACAGTGACAGCTGGTGATAAGTGAATTACACAGAGAAGTGACTAAACACCATAGGAATACATCCCACTCAACCTAAACCAAACATACCCCCAACTCAACTTCCCCATAGTAAGTTTCCAAAGTGGCCACTCTGATGCCATCAAAATGAGAAGGTATGGCAGGGGGCTAAATTGGAGGTGAAAAAACAGTGATATAAGCAGCTTATAGTTAAAATATTTGGGTTCACCAACTATATGCAAACATGACTGTACTGATGAAGGGCCCTGAAGCTTAAGTGTCACAGAGTATTCATTTCTGAACACTCTGGAAGGTCTTAGAGAGGACCTTGAACCTGCAGTGTCAGGTAATTAACTGAATGCAGAGACATAAAACACAGAACTACACACAACCCAAACATGACAAGGAAATGGAAGGGAGTCTTGTGTGGGACTGCCATTGAGGTTCAGACGAGCAGGCAGTTGGGGTGAGATGGGAAGGCCCAGGGAGACCAGAGGTGGAGCTTCAACTGGGTATGATTCAGATGGCTGAAGAGGAGCACACCTGTGTTCATGGGTGTGTGTTTCTACACACATGGGACTGTGGTGCACTGTGTTTGCATGTGCGTACATGTATGTGCACATGTGCATGTGTGAGCATGTGAAGGGAAGAAATAGAAGGGTCAACATACAGTCTACAGAAGAAATGGCCTGGCAGATGGTGGACATCAGGTGACAAATGAGGACGCTGAGGCTCAGAAAGGTGAGGCAATCTGCCAGGTTCCGCAGCTGTCAGCGGCAGAACGCAGAGCCATCCCCAGGCCTCCCGACACCACATCCCAGGTGTTGTCCAGCACCAGCACACAACCTCGGGTTCTTCTCGGGGTTGCATCACCCTGACCTGCTTCTCCACTGGCGGAGCGCCCTTGTAGACACAGGAAGGAATGCAAATGAACCTAATGCTGCCCTCCTGCCTCCTCTGACGACTGAGAATGTGAATTACATCACAATCAAACATCAATTCAGGTATAAAATCAAGGAATAATAGTAACTTCGGATTTCCAGCCTTGTGCCCTGCACTCTGCTGTCTCAACTCTATAATAGCAATTTTCTGATCATGCCTATTTTACAGACAAGGAAACTGAGGTTTAGAGAAGTTAAGGAGTTTACCCAAGTTACACAGGTAAAAATAACAAAACCAGAATTTAGATTCAGATAGTCTGATTTCAGGGCTTGTGTCTTAACCCCTATATACTACTGCCTTTAATGGAAGTAAGTGGGATAATTTTCCCATAAGCACAAAAGCTTGACCAGATCCCCATGATTTAGTAAATCATGGGACCATTTAAAAACCTTCTAAATAGAAATCTGATGACAACCTGTCTATGCTATCACCCCCAACACACACACACATCCACGTCGCTACTCTCTGACCTGGGCGAGACTTCCTTCCTGTAACTGTCCCCCCACCAACAATTAAGGTTCTAGCCCAGTTAGTTGCTATCTTTGACTCCTGTTTAATCTCCACATGGACCTTTAAGACTTATAGCATTTGCCTGTGAATATTTCAGTGTATTACAGGGATGGTCTCAGAGATGAGAGATGATATCTCCATTAACCGATAACCATTAAGCTGGCAGGGCGGTGCAGCCTGGAAATGCTTCCAGGTTTGCTCAGGAGATCAGGTTTGCATTCTGCCACTGACCAACTGTGGAACCTGGCAGGTAAGTATGAAAGTGTGTGTGTGTGTGTGTGTGTGTGTGTGTGTGTGTGTGTGTGTGTGTGTGTGGTATTTTCAAGTGACAGCTAAAGTGGCAGCCTTATGTGGTCAATGGGAGTCTGGTAGTTTATTTGGGTTGAGTATTTGAGGAGATCTAGAAGCAAACCACTCTATCATCCTGTCTCATTATATAACTGAGTGTGCGCACATAGTGTGTGTGTGTGTGTGTGTGTGTGTGTGTGTGTGTGTGTCTGTGGGGGTGTGCAACTCACAAGGAGAGAAAGGACCAAAGAGTTAGCCTGACACAGGCTGAAGGATACCAGTTCCAAGTTTTCTTCCTAGCTCTGTTTATCACTGTTCATGCCAAAAAGTAAAGGGCAACACCCCTCCCAGACTGAAGTTATAAATCTCAGGCTTGTGGGAACAGGGCCCACCCTTCCCCAGCAGAGACACACAAAGTGTGGAAACTTCCACTGGCCCGTGGTTGACCTCCCTACCTCCAAGTTCTTGCATCTTAAAGGGACCCTGGCTGGCCAAGAGAAAGCAAGCTGGCTGGACAGCCCAGATCTTCCTGCCCATTTGAGCTGTTGTCCTTGAACAGAGGGAAGCTTCAGTATGCCTTAAAATTTGAAAAGGAGTCAGAGTGTCCCTTAAATTCAGAAGCCTGGGGTTATTTCACTCTGCTTCTGTAAAAGCTAACCTTTCTCTAGGGAATAGCCCGGTGAGTGTGGGCACATGGGGATATGGGAAGGTAGGACTCCTGGTCATCAGCGAGTCTGCCTTGAGCAAGCCTCCCGCCTCTCTGAGCCTCCACCTTTGCTGACCACTTCATTGGCGAGCTGCTGGGACCAAAGTCACAGTGGTCAGTTACCTAAAAAAAAAAAGGCCTGGAAAAAATAATTAAGAAAGGCAGGCAAATGCAAATAATTTCATGCATAACAGACCCATCCCAGGGTCTTCAGGAGATGACCGTGATGATGTAGAGAAGGGCAGCCAAGGTCACTTGGAACCTGCTCCTCAATGTCACATAGGCTGACCTTTCCAATGTCATTATGCTCGGTTCACTGCCAGGGAACCTCCATGGGTGTTGAGCTGTCCATCCCCTCATCCACACACTCGTGGAAACTTGAGGGACCAAACTGCTCACAATGTCAGTATCAGTGTCCTAATCAATACTAGTAGCTTCCTTCCTGTGTCTTACTACTTGTTCCTCACTCCCCTGTGATCCCTCCCTGCCACCCCAGCAGGGCTTTGCCTCACTCACTCCCTGAATGGCTGTGAAGTGTCATGTCACTTCCAAGCCAGAATGTCTAATTGCTGAGTCAAGATGTCACAATGTATTTTATCTTTGGCATAAGCACCAACTGCTTCAAGAAGGCAACTCCTTTGTCAGCCTGAGTCTCTGAAGGACAATGTTGATCAGAGCCCAATCCCATCTCCCACTGACCATGACAGACATTTAGTATAAGCAAGAAATAAACCTATGACACTGATGCTGATATTGTGAGCGGTTTGGTTCCCCGATGCTAGGGACTTCCACGAGGATTTAATCCACAGAGATTTAGGGGTTGTTACTGCAGCACAGCCTAACCTACCCTGACTGATACAGAGACACAAAGCATATAGGTCTTAGACAAGAGGAGAGTAATAGAGGGCTGTGGACAGTCATATTCTGAATGTTATAGAACTGGTAGTGAACTCTGGCTGCAACTGAAGAGGAATGTATTGTAACTCAGCATGGGCTGAGAGCACTTCTAGGAATATGAGTAGGATTTAAATTAGATCGTTGAAAATGGGAAGAAATTTCCACCTCTCCCACTTCTCCCTAAACATTAGGTACTTATTCCAGCCTAAATTGTACTTCCGATGTTAGTTAGGAGGTCATCAAGCTTCAATTGCACCCCACATGACTCATGCCTCTCAACATACACCTTCAACCTTCTATTTATTTCTATCGTCACTCACCCTTACCTCCAGTCTGAGAAAATATGGTGCCCTCTTCCTGTCCAAATCTAATCCACCAATTCTCAGGGACTTCACTCCCTCAGTGATTCACCATTCTTCCCTCTCTCCTCCCTCTCCACTGGTTCCTTATCAACAGCCTATAAATGCTCGCAAATGCCTTCTTATTTGAAATAAAAATCATCTCTTAACCTTGAACCAACCCCTCTACTCTAGTCCAAATGATTCATTAATATACCAATTCTATACTTCCTTATCCCTTTAGCATTCACTATGAGCTTCCTCCTTATAAAATAAAATTCAAGATTTAGGGATCAAATGCTATTAAAAGAAACTTCAAGGATATTTAATCCCAACTTCATAGCTCAATCCTGGCCAGTGTTAGCCATCTCACAATATAATATCTAGGAAATCAATATCCTATGAAATAGCAATTTCAAGAGGAAAGTTCACCCTGGCTGGCTACATGTGGGCAATTAGGTATGCAATAGTGACAATGGGTCTGATTTACTATGAAATGCTCATGCCGTTATGGTATAATAATTTGGCTCATTCCGTAATCTGCCTGCCAAGAGTGCTGGTCCACACCAGTACCTACTCTCATTGACAGTGAGAAACAGAGCCCTGTGATGGAAGTCAGGAGTCCTGGGTCCCTGTCCCAGCTGTCACCTAATTAGCTGTGTGACCCTGAGCCAGGCTTCAGTTTACAGCCCACCCACCTCCACCCTTAATCGGAGAGTTTGACTAAAGGCCCTGCAATGGCCTTTAAAACTCCAATATTATTCAATTCTCTCTCATCATTCTTTTCTGTTCTAAATTATTGTGTAGTCAAGAATGAAGAAAGAATTGGAATCTATCAGTTTGTTCCTGATAAGCACGAAAAAGTATATCTTTCATCCTGAAGCAAGTTTATGCCATGGAGGGGGACCAGCTGGTGAGGGATTGCTGTGGGCTTGTGTGTAGTTAGCATCTCTTAAATGGAGAGGAAGTAGAGAAGGAGCACAGTCCTCTGTTCTCATCCCAGCAACACTCAGTATTAGCTGTGAGATCTTGAACCTGTCACTTAACTACTCTGGGCTACCTTTTAGTTCTAAAATTCCATGACATCTTACATGGTCTTAAAGACCCAGTGTGCAGTCTCACCTAACCCTCACCCCATCTTGAAATGAAGCTCCTCTTGTATCATATGGTTAGCACTGGACCCAAATGGTAGATTTTAAAGCAGAGGTCCTTTCTAGCATCTCCCACAGCAGACTGCCTGGGCAACATCCTACTCTAAGACTATCCATGCCTACATGTACCCAAATACTGGGGTCTAAGAGCAGCCTAATAGTTAGACAGCAGTTTAGAGAATTCATTGCTTGTAGCCACTGAGTTCATCCTATTCTGTCCCAGAGTACATTAGTAACTTGATATTATAAAAATCTGAAAAGTTGTAGCCATCTTTGTTTACACTAGAGGCTCAGTGCATGGATTTGCGCACAGGTGGTGTCCCTCGGACTGGCTTGGGCCTCTCAAAATCCAGGACCCCTTAGGGGATGTCAGACTGCTGGTTTCAGCCCAATCCCTGCAGGCCAGGCCAGGGGAACCCACCAGTGGACGAATCCGTGCACCGGGCCTCTAGTATGCATTTAAGATCTTTGGTTAATCTCTTCCCACCCTCCCCCATTTCCTCTGAGATTCATCAGTCTGTTCCATGTTTCCATGCCTGTGCATTCAGCATCTGCCCTCTGGTGGTCAGTGCACGTCATAGCTACCGGTCGAATGGTAGAACAGTGAAACGGTCACTTAGGCTTTTATATATATAGACAGTATGTTGAAAGTCTTCAAGCAGTGTGAATTCTGTCACTTTTTTTGATTTTCATAATACTCTCATTCTCAATTCTCCCATCTGGGACCATATGCCTTGGGCAATGAAGGGAGGCAGGCCAGGGACCTGGACCAAGCACCTCCTCCTGGAGCACCATGTGACACCAAGACTATGAAGCACAGGCAGAGAGAGTGTTAAGGAGTTTGAAGTTGTAAATAATGTTTTCTTGTTTCTATATTAAGCAAACTCATAAGGTACGGAGTTTATTGTATCTCCCTCCACTAGAATAGAATCAACATGAGACTAGAGTCTTTTTTATTGTTGTTGTTCCTTGTTGAGTCCTGAGTGCCTAGAGTAATGCCAAGAACATAGTAGACACTCAGTAAAATTTTGATGAATGAATGAATGCACATTGTGTATGAATTGTTAAGCTAAAACTTGAGACTTTGGGAAAATGACATCATCCAAGGCATGTCACTTTAAACTCTAATCCTAGACTCCTTTAAGTTTATTGGTTTATTTACCTGTGCCTTTGGGGCACTTTCTGAAGATGGAAATAGGAGATGATGTGCCCCACTTCATGGAGGAGGAAGCAGAACTCTAGATGAATAAAGAACCCACTCAAGGATACACAGCCTAGAAGTATCCAGGAGGCCAGGACTAGAACACATATCAATTTGAGAATCATTTCTCTAATAAATGCTGTGAGTTGGGTATTGGGTTGGTTGCACTTTTAAACACAATGGAGACATAATGGACCTCTGCTTTCAACTGGCTGTCTTTTCTCTGTCCTTACCCAGGCATTCCAAGATATGATGCCACAGAGCTCTCCATTCTCCTTTCAGGCCCTGACAACAACCTTGCTGTTCTTTTTCAATTGCAAAGACTTACTGATAGTTTCTATGGGGGCTACATAGAAGAGTATAAAGAAATAAGCATGACCAGTAATGAAGTCTAAGAAATTGGACAGTATTTTACGATTATGGTCCTGGTCCATAGTTCCTGACTCCTTACTGGGCATTATGTAGAAGTCTTCAGATGTCTGCCCTCAGAGTCCTTTCCACTGCTCCACCACACCTTATGTTTTCTTTCCTGGGTCCATATTTCTTAATATGCCAGCCAAGATGACTTGTATCTTCCAAGTGTCCCAGCCTGCCAAGACCATGACAACCTGCTCCATTATTTGAAGAGCCACCAAAAATCAGAAACAACTCATATATGAAACAACAGAAACATTTTCTCATTGAGCAGAATATGTTACATGTTGTTGAGGTTGGTTGAACCTTATCTGAGACCTACAGTTATACTTGCTGGACCCTCTATGGGTAGCTGGTCACAACTGGGCTGCCCATCAGAATTGCCCAGGGAGCTTTTAAAATAGCACACAGACCCCACCCTGGACCAATTAAATCAAAGTGTCTGAGAGAGGGTCCAGATATGGATGTTCTTAAAGCTCCCCAGTGATTTTAACATGCAGCAGGATTAAGAACCACTGATATGATGAACTTGCTTCCTTAAACTTTGTGATTAGGCCAGTCTTTAAAGCTATTAGGAGCTAATTAACACATGCATTATGACTGCCTTCATTGAGTCAGCCACATTAGTTCCCAATGTAGGAACTTCTGTCTTTTTTCCTGAAAGCATGTGATCAGATGACCCCAAACACAATCCACGGCCCTAGAGAAATCTAAAACATGACCTCTTCTGCTGATTTTATCACTTGGAGTTTCCAGATTCCCTTGCCTACCTCAACCCCTGGCACAACATTCTTTTCAAGTTTTTTCCACTCTATTTCTTAATATATGCCCAACTGCTATAGTTGCTCACTGTTCCCCTCTGAACCCTATTTTAATCCTGTCACTCACTTACCTGGACTGGCCAGGAGTGCCCTTCCCTATCATCATCTCTCGTAGGCTACCTTTAAGTCCCAACTCAAAACCCATCTTTAATATGCAACTCAAAACCATCTTTGATATGCTTCTGTGTGACACTCCAGCTCTCAGAATCTGCTTCCTCTTCTGAGGTTATTGTCCGTCACAGGTACCATGCATTTAGACACTTCTAGTGCACAGTGTAGGAATTCCCCAATGGGCTGTAACACCTATGGTAGAAGCCAAGATTTCTTGATTGTGTGATCCAACATAAAATAGTAAGAACCTGGGTTCCCTTGAGAATAATGCACGGCTGTGCATGCAATTCATTATTGATCTTTAGAACCACCTTGTGAAGTATCACTATTTTCACCATTTCTCCAGTTGCAAAAACTAAAAGAAGAGTCCATCTCTATCCCCCAAAATGCCAAGATAGACAGAAACACTGGCATGAGGAAACTAAGACTCTAAAATTCAGGGTCTACACTGCCAGTCTCATGTTATTTTAACCCATAGAGTGATTCTCAAACTTTAGCGTGCATTCTCAAATTTTAGCATGCACCTAGAGCAGCAGTCGCCAAACAGTGGTCCGTGGACCTCTGATGGTCTGTGAGGTCCAAAAGGTTGGTGACTGCTGACCTAGAGGACTTGTTCAAACAGTAGATCTGGGCCAGGCTCTGATAATGGAACTTTCTAGCAAGTTTCCTGGTGGTGCTGATGGTACTGGCCCAGGAACCATACTTTTGAGGACCACTGTTCTAATACAAGCTGTTTCCTAAAAGAAAAATGATAGAAACAGATTTCAGGCCTATTAGAAGAGATGTTAGAAAAGCAAACCAAAGTCATATGGAAATAATAAGAAATAATAAATGACTAAACTTATTTATTTCAACATATGCCTGTCTGTAAGAGTAATTTGTTATAAATTACAAATAAAAACTCAAATATGTAATAAAGAAATCATTCTTGTTAAGACTTCAAGCCAAAATATCAATATGTACAAAGCAGTTGAAATAAAGTCAGGCATGATAGACGCATAATGGATCAGAAGTAATCCAATGGAATGATAAAAAATGCCAAGAAGATCATGGAAGCTAGACCACCCGAGCGCTTTTCACATTGCTTTATGCAGGAGAGGGGTTGGCAGCAAATCAATTGATTCCTCCATCCATCTGCCTCGTACTTAATCAATGGGCCTTTGCTGCATATCAACTTTATACCATTCAACTCTGCTGGCCTATGAGTGAGATATAAAAGTGGCCCAACTGCCTAGTTTCAGATACAAAATCTACAACTAAGAAAATTTGGAGAGCAATGTTGTGATTTTGTTAAAATTTGGTAGTAATGATATTATATGAAGTAGAAGTTAGGAAAATCAAGATCAGTGTGAGTTGGACTGGTAAAAAAAATATGTCTTCATGGCTGTAACCCAGAAATTGGTACATGCCAGAGTTTCACTGATGAGTCATTGAACAAATGAACAAAAAGTTTAAGGAGTTCAACTTGAACTAGATATTTTAAAGTTAGTAGGATTTGGATGGATGGAGAGGAGGAGAAATGGTGTTTGAGATACGTAAGTGTCATGAGTAAATTGTGTGTGTGTGTGTGTGTGTGTGTGTAGGCAAGTAGGAATGAGCAGTGACGAGGTTTATGCTCACTCACAAAGATTCATGAGGTGGAGAGGATAGTGGAGAGAGGTGGGTTTGGGACAGTAGATTGGGTCCAGAATGTCCCATTGGTCTTCAGGCTCTTCTTGTAAATGAAGGCAACCATTGCTGACTCTTGAGCTGAAAAGGTTTGTGAGACACGTTAAAGTTGAAAACAATATCATCCCACAAATACCACCCCACCCTCAAGGGAGAAGGCTGGAGAAAGGCTGAGCTCCCTGCAGCTGACACAGCTGACCAAAGGCCCACTCTGCCCCTGCCCTGTGCACAGACCCTCTCCTAACACTTGCAGGCCTGGGGCAAGAGTACTCTAGTACATATGGAGGCCCACATGTGCCGTGTGTACATATGCAAGAGTTACAAATAAAGATAACATATGTCAAATACAATATGTTCCCTCCTCTTGCATTGACAGAAATACCTTTATGTCAACCTGGAAAACCAAATTTGAATTTAGAACACTCAGAATTCTCAGCTTTCTGTACCAAAGCTGAGGCCTAAGATGTGTAGGTTCCAGCCTCTGGTCTATACCTCTTTTCCTTACCCATCCTTGGCCCCACCTCACATTTAAGGGCCTTGTGCATGTGTATGTGAACATCACAGTCTATGTGCCCCAGCTTCTTCACAACCTCCTATAAAACGTGGCCACCCCTCAAGTTTAGAGATGTGCACAGCACCTGTGTTGTCTGTCTTCAAAAAGATGAACCAAGAGGGAGGCTCATGCAGCCCTTGGAAGTGGGCTTGGAGGCATTTGGTCAGGGAATTACAGCTCCCAGGTACCTAGGGTGAAGTCCAGAAGACAGTGGATTCCAAATGAGCATGTCTTCTTGGTCCCATGGGTCTCTTGCTGGTATGGGAGGCGTGGCTGGAGCAAACTCTGGTGTGCTGGGGTGGGGGTAGGAGCAGTCTGCAGTAGGGAGCCTGGATCTGGGGCTCCCCTTTCCTGAGCCACTGTGAGTCTGGAGTCTACCAGCACAACCCACTGCCAGCCAGTCCCCTCCCTCCACACTCCTGTCATCTCCTTATGTCAGAGTTTCTCGCTTCCAGCTGGTGATGGAAGGGTCACTAAATCAAAATGCCAGCCTGGGCTCAGATCCACCCTTTGATGGAGAGCTCAGTCCATGGGGAGCCAGGCCAAGCAAAGCATCCTGCAGGGGTCTCACCCGCAGAGTGTGACCCATCCTTCACGGCCCGCCTCCCCCGCTGCACTGCCAGGCAGCTGCGATCCAGGGCTTCAGAAGCACATCTCATCACTTCCTTTTTAATCTCCACGTTAGCACTTGTGCCCTCCTTCAAGTGCTCCAAGGTAATTTTAGAGAATACCTCATTTTGCTTTCATTTTGCTCTGGCCTGGCCTTCCCATAAATCAGGGTCCAGGCAGAACTTGAGAGGACTGGGCTAATCACAACTTCAATCTCGAGAAATGTTTAAATATAAATCAAAATAGTTGAAGGCTCTCCAGATCTTCAATTTTCTTCGAAAGCCTAGTTTGTCTTGTTTTCTTTTCTCCCTCTCCATTTTTTTCTGATTGGCCATGCTGAGCTCTGAGTTTTATCCTGTGCCCCTAGGAATATTTCTAAGTGGTTTTAGATGTTTTCTTTGAGGCACTGCACCAAGTGATACAAAAGAGATATTACTGGTGTGCTGGGGTAGGGGGTAGGAGCAGTCTGCAGCATTTTGCTAGAACTGGAGAAATCTCAAATTTTGGAAATTACATGATCCCCAAAAGGCATAAACAGTGATTTGACAGTCAAAGGGAATAGAAATGAAATCAACAGAAATATAACTTTGATCATCCCTCCTGGTTCTGATACCTATGACTCTGTAACAAAACATCCCAGCTTATTGTTACAAAACAATAGTCATTTTATATGATTATCTCTCATGGTCCCTGGGGCTGACTAGCAGTTCTTACTTGGGCTCTTCCATGAGATTGCAGTCAGAGGGTGACTGGAGCAGAGGTCTTCTGCAAGGTTTGCTCTCATATCTGGAACCTGGGCTGCAAAGGTTGCAACATCTGGGGCTGCAATAGCCAGAGCTCCTCGGGTATCTGCCTCCCTCTCTATGTCATCTCTCCATGGGGTGCCTCCAGCAGGATGACATGATGACTTCAGGGTACCCAAACTTCTTACATGGTGAGAATTTTGCTTTAAATGTAGGGTTTATCATTGTACGAGTATAGTGAGGCCAATGGATCAGGAGACAATTGTCATTGAAAGGATGGTTTGTTAAACTCACAGATTCCAAGAGGAGGAGATACACCATGCCATGGGGATCCACATGGGAAAGCACCAGGGTTAGTCAGGGGGAGAGGGGGGGTAGAATGTAGACAAGAGCCTTCATTATATTGCTTTGGGAAGGAACTGGTGAAGCTGAGTATGCAGCCTTAGGACTGGCTAGTGTGAACAATTTCAGCAGATTCTGGGACATAGGGGCTGTCCCTAGGGATCTGGTACCTGGCCCTGGGGAGATTAAAACAGGTGGAGAGTGGCCCAGAATGTGAGAGCCCAATAAAGGAGGTAGTTGATGGACTCTGTATTGTTTAAGTTAAAGATGCACTCCCAGACAAATTGTTCGCTGTCTCTAGGAATTAGCTGTCCCTGGGAGGGGCAATCCCTCCAGGGTCAGCAAGCCCTCAGATATCAAAACCTCAAAATACAGAAAATAAAAAAACATGGTTGATATACAGGTGGCTCAGGCACGTGTCCACAGCTACAGAGCCAGGCAGAAGTTATTATTGCCTTTTATGAGCTAGTTTCAGAAGTCATGTAATATCACTTGTCACTTTTTATCTGTGAGAAGCAAGTCCCTAAACCCAGCCCATAATCAAAAGGAATGAACTTGGACTCAGCCTTTTGTTGGAAGGAGTGGCAAAGAATTTATAAACATATTATTTTAAAACCAGCACACTTCCCATAATAGAATTTCCACACCTGGTCATTAATGAGTAATGGTCCCCTTTCCCCATCCCTTACAATCCAGAAGTCTTAGACTCCAAAGATACTAAATCAAATTGCTTCTCTATCAGCATCACGCTTGCCCAGCCAAAATCCTAGACACGCAGGCAGGGTTAGAATTATCCCCTGCCTCAGTGAGGTTCGGCATTTGGTCAGTGTGCACATGTCAGACTGTCCCAGGAGACGTCCAGCGCCAAGGAGGACATAACAAAAGAAGGAAACAAGCTCTGCCCTCCAGGAATGTGCACTCTGGTGGGAGAGAAAAGTTATGAGACATTCAATGGGAGGCATGGAGTTCAGAGAAATGGTGAACTAGCCTTGGGTGTGGACCAGGGACAGCTGCATGAAAGACATGGACCTTAAAAGACTCCTCTGACATTGTCCCACGTGGAGGCAGCTTGTGTCCATTTTCATGGTTAACTCACTTTCTCCCAAAGCCTGAATTCTCTTTATCTGTATTGGCCAAACTTCCTGATCTATCCCACACACACACAGAGAGAAAAAAATGTTCCTCCCTTCTCCTGGGCCATATCATTCTCTTCCCAGAAGGCTGTTCCCTTCCTCCTTCACCCATTAACATCTTCCCTGCTTTTCCCTCCAGTTTCTCCATGACCACTTTTCTGACTTCTCCCAATCACCAACTCCATCTCTACCACACCTTTAGGACTAGAGCTTCTACCACATAGCTCCTCACTCACTTACATGTTGCCATTTTCAGGTTGCTTATTTTATGTTATTTCAGACTGGTTGATCTGTATTTCCCCCACTAGACTGAGGTTATTGCAGACCAATCCCACTCATTCTGCTTGCCCTGAAAGCTGCCAACTTTCTTAAAGCCAAGTCTAAGCATACAGTAGCTACTCCGTATATATTTTGGGAGTGGCTGAGTTAGTGATGGTGTAAATGTGCTGTTTGTCAAGATGTGTTCCTCTAGGGGTCACTCCCCGCCCCCTCCCACCCAGGAGCTACCATGCAGAGAAGAAACGTGTGAGGCTCTAAGACTCCATGCCAACTTCTTTTGACTTATTTTCCATATTGGGATTCCATATAATTTTGCTTGAAGAAAAGACTCTGTGACCAACCAATTATTGAAAACCACTATTATTATGGAAACAGCCCATAAATTAGGAACCCAAAGTTTGGTTTTTCAAGCCTCTGATTCCTCAGTTAAAAAATGTGAATAACTTCCATTTCTATCCTACTTTTCTCACAGAGAGTGTATCAGTTAGCTAATGCTGCATAATAAACCACCCAAATTTAGAAGCTTAAGACATAATTTATCTGGTTCATGAACTGAACATTGGCTGGGGGCTGGCTTGTCTAGAATGGCCTTGCTCCTATGTCTTCTGGCATCTTAAAGGTCAACTATGGTTGGCTTTGCTTAGCTTGCTCACATATCAGAGGTCTTGGCTAGGATGAATCAGCTGACTGAGCTGTGCACCGTATGGTCTCTCATCCTCCAATATACAAATATACATGGAGTAGCTACTATATGCTTAGACTTACTCACAAGTAGTCACAGGGTTCCAGCAGAGAGAGCAGAAGCTGCAAGGTCTTATAGCTGGTGGCCCAGACTATAACTATCACAATGTCTCATGTTCCACTGGTCAAAATAGGTCATGAGGCAGCCCAGATCCAAGGAAAACATAGTCCATCTATTGGTGGAAACAGTGCAAAGGCTTTTTTTAAAAGTCATGGGAGCACAGAGAGCTGGAAAATAAGGGCCATTTTTGCAATAACCTGCCCCAGGGAGGTCATGAAGATCAAATTAAATCATATACATAGAGGTCATTGTAAAAAACATATAATGTAATGCAAGGAATGTCTATTATCACAGAAGCTTTCTTTTTTTCATCAATAAGATTGGGATGGTAGTGATGCTCTAAGACATATTCAGGTGTCCACATTAATAGGGCTATATAGAGAACAGGTAACTTGCTCCCTCTTCCTCAATGGTTTTGTAAGTTATAGTTATTCTCAAATGTTTTTAGATTATGTTTCCTTCTAAAAGAAAGGGAAGAGATCTGCTTTCATGGTTTGGTGCTCTATCACTATTAGGTGTGTGGCAGTGTCATGCCCTAAGCTTCCATGTCAGCAGCGTGGGATCAGGTAGTCTACTCATTCATTTACTAGGGATGGGCCAGGCACTAGCTCTACACCAGGCCTGCAACAGTCACTAGGATGCAATGACAAATAAGACCCATCCCTGCCTTCAAGATGCTCATAGAGCAGTGGGGGAAACACAGTGCAAAGTGCTGGAGGTATTAACTGAAGCCTGTAGGAAACATGAAGAGGAGCATCTGGTTTTACTTGGGGAAATCAGAAAAGTCTTCACAACAAAAGTAAACTGAGTGCTAGAGAAAGAGAGAGAATTTGCACCATGCAAAATGTCAACAGAAAGGTATACCAGATGGAGGAAACAGCAGGTTCAAAAGCACAGAGTTGTGGAAGTGAATGGGAGGCTGAGGTGTGCCTTGAAACTGTAGAAGCTGATGAGTAGGAGGGAATGTTAGAATCTTGCTGTTGGAGGAATAGATTGGGGCAGATTATGTAAAGAGCCCACAATATTTTAAGTCTTGGGCAGAGCCATGAGATCAGGCCTGGAAGATGTCCGCTGCATCAGGGAGGCTTGCAATCATGCAAGAAATGAGACAACATGAGCCGACACCATAGCAGGGCCAGCAGGGATGCAAAGAAAGGACCGTGTGAAGGAGATAATTACTGGGGGGGATGGAATAAACATGGTCGCTTGAATGTGTAGAAAATCTGTCCAATTTCTATTCAGAGAGACAGAATGGCTAGAAAGCCACCATTTGCTGAAGCCTGGATAACAAGAGGAGGAGACACAGCTCCATTTGGGGTTTGTTGATGTAAAGCAGCTGTAGTGGAGATGTCCAGTAGGCAGTCTAGATCTCTCATAGTTTTCTCTATGGAGGTAACGACTAAGTCCATGGGGCTAGGAGTACAAAGAAGGTCAGCATAACAACATACTGGAAACAGCCTGGATGGCCCACAAGGAACTGGTTGAATAGATCATGGTAAAGCATATAATGGAACAGTGTGCAGCTTTTAAGGTGATGACAGAGATTTGCATGTATTGTTATAAGTACATATAAACATATATATTACATCTATAATAATAAAAGGATAATATGCTAATTAGACTGGATGAAGTCAGGGCTGTGAGGGCCAAGCCCCTTGCACGAATTTCATGCATCGAGCCTCTAGTACAGGGGTGGGCAAACTTTTTGACTCAAGGGCCACAATGGGTTCTTAAACTGGACCGGAGGGCCGGAACAAAAGTATGAATGGAGTGTTTGTGTGAACTAATATAAATCAAAGTAAACATCATTACATAAAAGGGTATGGTCTTTTATTTCAATAGTTTTATTCATTTCAAATGGGCCGGATCCGGCCCGCGGGCTGTAGTTTGCCCACGGCTGCTCCAGTATCATAAAAACACACACAGAGAGAAGACTAAGAGGAAGTTACCAGAAGTATAAATAGTTGTTGTCTCTTGGTGGTAGGGTTATGAATGATTCACATTTATTTTTCTCTTTTTTTATCTATACTATGCATTTTTTGTAATGAACATGAATTGCTTGTGTAATAAAAGTGCCAGAATTTGAAAACAAGAAATATGGGCATTATCAGCAGATCTATCTCAGTTAGTCACAAGGGTAGATGAGCTCACTGAGGAAGAATATTCAGCAACACAAGTGAGGAAGGCTGAGAGAGACCAGCCTCTAAAGAGGGTCTGGGAAGGAGGCCAGGATTGCAGAGAAGCCTAGAAGGCTCTGCCCCAGGGGACAGGGAAGCCTGAAAGGAAATGATGTCTTGGCACCCCAAGAGCAAACAGTCTGAGGGAGAAGGAAGGAGGGTCATTACAGCTAATTCTCATGTAGGGCTCGCCATGAGCCAGCCCCATTCTATTTGTTTTGCATATATTAACTCCTTAATTTTCCCAATAGCCTTATGTTTCTGGTAGTGTTATGAACCCCATTTATGGATGAGACAACTGAGGATCAGGAGGTTGTATATCTAGCTCAAGGTCACAAAACTAGTAAGAGACAAAGCCAGGATTCAGACTGAATCTTTCAAGAGAGGCCATGCTCTCTACACTACTGTTGGCCTCCCATTATGAAGAGGGACATGGCCAGTGAGGACAGGAGCTGACCATAGGCCTGTGGCCAGGCCATGCATGGATAGAGCAATCTGGGACCACAGAGGCAGAGGTCTGAGGGTGAAGCCTTGGGGACTGAGGAAACTGAGACCAAGAGAACAGAGGCCTCTTTCAAAAGTAGTAGTGGTAGGAGAAACAGAAAGACTAATTTCAGGGGAATAAAAGGCAATTTTAGGATGAAAGAAGCAGGACCAATGGAGGTCAAGAAAAACTTACTGCTAGAGAAGAATTAGAGGCAGATAAGGGGATACTTGGGCAAGGCGAGGCCAGGCTGGGAAGGAGGCAGGAGGCCGGGCTATTCTGCAGGGCAAATGGAAGGAGGGGAGGCCTTGGACAAAGACATGGCAGAGAGGCAGGGAGGCCATGGCGACAGACAGCCCGTGTCTTGGGGAGGAGCAGGAATGGGAGAGAGTGGAGGTAGAGCTGAGATGGGTGGGGATGGAAAAAGCAGTGAGTGTTTAAAATGTGTACCTTGGAAATGAAAAGGGAGCTGAACAGAGGACAGGAGGGCTGCAGCCCTGGAGGGTGGGCACCAGATGAGCACGGACTACCAGTATGACCAGCCTCCCCCATGGAACTCAGAACCCCAGGGCTGGGCAGCAGAGCCAAAGGACAGGCATGGGATGGCATAGCAGCACAGGGGTCCAGGATCCAGGCTCTGGATCCAAGCTAAGTAGAGAGGCCTTAGGGAGGAGAGAGTCCAGAGCAGTGGGGGGACAAAGAGAGAGAGAGAGAGAGAGAGAGAGAGAGCTGGGAAGTAGATTCTTAAAGAGTGGGCCTCCTGAGAGGAAAGGAGAGCCAGAGGTCAAAGGGGAAGAGAGACTCACCAAGCACAATGGCTAGTGGCCAAAAGCAGCACCAGTGTCAAGGCCTCTGAGTCAGAGACGGGGTTTGAATATTGTGGCTGCCGGGTGGGGCAGCACAGGCCTGGAATCAGCGTCAGAGCCTTGCAAAGACAGTGATGTGGCCATGCTGCCATTTTTAAGAATTTGTCAATGATGACAATTTTTAAAATAGTGTTGCCTTTTTATAACTTTGGGCGCAAAATAGTGCTTGTCCCCTGGGCTAGATTAATTGAAGAAGAAGCCAGATCTGTTGTGCTTTACCTAGACCCCATGCTTCCTCCCACCCATATGCCTGCTCCATCAGACCTGAGCACTTATTAATCACCACACATTCTTTCCCGCTCTCAATAAGTCAGATTGAAAGCAGCTAATGCACACCAGCCACACTTCTCCCTCTACCCACATCCCAATTTAGCCTCAGAAATTGCCCTCTTCCCCAGGCTACTCCTGCCATCACGTGACTGCTGGAGAGTGTGTGGGAACACAGATAAGGAGGCATGATTTTGCAGAAGTTGGATGTGAAAGGGAGGTGCTCAGAAATGCACCTGTTATTAGCCAAAAGCAGCAGACCTTAGTGGGAGATGAATGGACTGGAAACAGGAAAACCTGGGGTTTTTTTCCTGGCTGTGTCAGAAATAGGCTATGGATGAGTCATTTAACTTTTGGGGGCCTTTTCCTCATCACTGGAATGAAAGGGCCCCTCTAGGTGACCAGTGTAAATTAGACCATGTCATCGTCTATTAATACCCTCCCATGGCTTCCCATCTCCCCTGGAGTCGAACTCACTGCCCCACTCCCTGACACCATCTCCTTTTCCCCTTCCACTTGCTCTAGACTTCAGCCATTCAGACCTTCTTGTGGTTCCCTCGACCCTCTCTTCTCACTCAGCTGACACCTTTCCCGGAGGTGCCCTGACCATCCTACTTAACCTGTAACCCCGCCCCTCTTTTACTTTCTTCATAGGAATCCCCATCTCCCAGCATAATATAAATGGTAGGCTCCTCCAAGGAGGACCTGGGGCCAGGCTAGAAGTCCGCCAGTCAGGGGGACTGTTGAGGGGATCCCAGCTCTTTGGTCAGTGGACTGGATAGCCTCTTACGTGCCTTCTACTAAGCCTGATGTTCAAAATTTTAGGCAGGGGGAACTTGGCATTGGGTTCCCTCCCTTTGAAAGCAGAGTTTCTCTCACCTACTTGGCTGGAGGCATTCTTTGTGAGATGACATCTAAAGGTCTTCTATCCCCCAAGGATGGAATCAGGAGAAATGGCCTTAAATCATGGGACTCCATGGGACCCATGAAACACTTCCTATAATGTGAGTTTGGAGGTGGGGTTCAGTTGCCAGAAGATGCTCTGGAAACTTCTCTCTGGGTGATCTCTGAGGAGAAAGTGGATGCCCTGGACCTCTGCACTGTGGATAAAGGAGTGTGGGCACGGGGATAGACTGCATGACCCCTCCAATTCCCGCCAGCTGGTTCCACCTCTAATTCTGTGATAAAACCATGAAAGGCCCAGAGGTGATGTAGCCTCATTTCTCCCTTCCTGATGATTGAACACGTTCTTTTAAATCCTATAAACCCTAAACGATAATACTTTTACAGCAGTGGGCAAAACAGGACAGTCATGCACGGGTTGGAGTGAGGGAGTTGAGGGGAGAGGTTAAAGGGAGAGGCAGGTTTGTTCAGATTGGGGTCAGTGGGGAGGATGTTAAATGTGAAGTTTGATGACTGAACAAAAGCAGAGCAAAGGAGAAAAGAGACTGTGAAGGAACTCAAACCGGCAGCTTTCTGATACACAGAAGGAAAACCCAAACGCTGCTCATTACGGCTCGTATTTATGGCCGATCATAACATGAAATTACAGCTCCGCAGCCTGGGCCAGGGCTGTGGCGTTCTTCCCATGTGCTTCCAATTAAGTGCGTTTGAAGTCGCCCGGGATATTTATTTGTGGGGATTTACAGCGCAGAGCGATTAAAGATCGCCGTGTTAGGAGTTTGGGGCTAGTTTGGGGGAGGGGAAGAAGGAAAGGGGGAGAGTTGGCAAGAGAGAGAAAGGGGGGCTGCCAGGGTACCCTGCATGAATACCTGTGTATGTATTAAAGTGCACACACACCCGCACACAAGGGCCCTTTGTTCGCAACGTGGTGAAGGTCCAACATCTCCGACTGTGACTTTGTTTATAGGAAATCCTTTATAATGCACGTTTAGTGTTTCCATATGGAAATCTCATAGGACATTTCTCCCGCACCGCCCTCCCCCCCCATCATTTAGGATTGCTGTTTCTTTGCCGATTTTTTGTCTAGAGGATTTATCCAGTGATGTCAGTGGTGTATTAAACTCCCCTACTATGATTGTATTGTTGTCAATCTCTCCCTTAGTATCTTCCAGGAGTTTTTTTATGTTTTTGGGTGCTCCTGCATTGGTGAATATATGTTTATCAGGGTTATATCCTCTTCGCCCCTCTTTTTATTTGGATAAGGCAAGAGAAAAGGGACTGTACATTCCAAAGATTCATAGTCATTCCGGATCAAATTCAATGGATTTTGGCAAGAGTTGAAAAACCCAGATGCAGGCTTCAGCCTCCCGCTGAGCCGCCTCCAGCTGCGAGTGTCTGGTGGAGGCACTTTGTAAAATCATGAAAACCCTATTAAATTCGTGAAATATGATATACTGTCGTTTCGGACTAACTTTCCATTGAACTGTCCATGAAGAGAGAATTTGGTTAGCTCGCTGGAGAAGGGAAGTGGCATGGCGGGGGCAGGGAGGGAGGCGGGGGCACTGCGGAGGAGAGAAGTGCTGGGAATTCATAAGAGGCTGGAAATGTCTTTGTCTGGGTATGAGGGCTCCGGCAGACCCCAGCCTCTCCAGGCTTCCAAAGGCTTGACCCTTCTTAGAAAAGGAGGTGACCACCACGATTCCTCTCCCTGTCAATTCCTCTCCCTGTCAATCAACGGCGACCAGTTAGCTCCTGGGAGACTAACATTTCAGAGACCCCAGAATCTCAAAGGATATATAGGGTCCACCCCTTGTTCTATTATAGCAGTGGGGGTCAAGGGCAGAGGGAGACAGAGAAGGGCTAGCCCAAAGGCCAGCATATTGAAAACACAGAGCTCCTGAATCCCAGTTCAGTTTATTCCAACAAAGCACACCATGTCTCTGGCTCCCTGAGGCCCAGCCTTCGCAGGGCCCTGCGTGCACCCTGCCTGGGATCAGAGCTGCTGACAACATTGTTTTCTGCACGAACTCATAGCCCCAGATGCCCCCCGGCTATGAATGGCCCATCCCGAAGAAGCTGGACACTTTGAGTTCATTTCCTCTTGGACTATAATTCGCATCATAAAACGATTGCATGTTTACTTTCAAACAGAACAGGGTGAGGGCTCCCTGGAGGTGACTGGGTTTTGTTCTCTGGAAGCGGCCAAGGGACCTGGGTAGTTGAGGTGTGTGTGCAGAGTTTACCTCAGGAAGCCAAGTGGGGCCCTCCTTCCCCATATGTCCTGGTACCTAGAGGTCCGAAGTCCAGACTCCTGGACCGGAAGGGCACAGAAAACAGCGACTCACCTGCCATCCATGCAGTGGTCCCTGAAATGGGAATGGCACACTCTAAAAGCAGCAACACCTCGGGCCCAGCTGCCAGGGGCTGCTCTGTGTGTGGAAAATTATCGTAATCACAGCTGCCTTTGATTTAGTGCTTCCAGTGCCCTACGGTGCTATTCTAAGGCTTTGGCATGAATTAAATCATTTCATCCTAACAACCCTATGATGCAATGAAACCCTTATCCCCTTTTTCAGATGAGAAAACTGAGGCAAGTTGCTCAAGGTCTTGTAACCGACTAAGAACCCATAACTGACATAAGTGACTGAGCCAGTATTCGAACCTCCGCAGTCAAACTCCAGAGCCTGAGCTCTCAAAATGCCTGCCACCCTGTTCACCTCCCTGCCCACTTTCACCCCCACACCACAACCAGAACTAAATACCTGGGCAGACACTGAGGTTTAACTCTCCCCCACCCCTCACCCTTCTTGGAGGTGTAATGTTTGAATTGAACTTTTCACACTGGCTCCTCACCCTTTTAATATGCAAATCCCCCTGAGTGTGGTAATATATTAAGTCACTAATACTCTTAGCCAGGGTTTCTGGAGCTGTAATTGGCATACAAATTCCCCAGCAATCTTTTTGGAATTCGGGTTCATTCAGTGGAACTGGAGGAGCCTGAGACCCTGCATTTCCAATGAGCTGCAGATAGTGCTAGGCTACAGAGCACACCTTGGGTAGCGAGGCCGTTGGCTCTTGACCTGATTGTTATCCTTCACCAAAGAGGCACCTGCAGGAAGGTACCTATACAAGAAGGCAGCTGGGAGGGCCCAAGACATATTATCAACTTCACAGCAGTGGCCCTGCTACCCGTCAGTAGGGCCACTGGTGTCCATGCCCAAGACTAGGCACTGGGAGAGCTGGGGGAGGTGTGGAGTCTCTGAGGCCACGAGAAGCCCTCTCGCTGAAATGTTTGCAGCCACTGGCAACAGCCAGGCGCCCTGGGAGCAGAGTGTGCAGGCCTCTGCCTCCCTGGCAGAGACGGTAACGAGTGTACCGTAATTGTTGGGTCTGGGTCCGGAACAGTCAGCAGCGATCCTCTCTCCCATCCTGGCGGGAAGGCTGCTGACCAAGAGGAACTGGCCCGGGTGGCAGTTTCCACCTCTTGCTGGCGAGTTGGGGCAGACATTGAACCTCTCTAGTTCCATTTGTTTGGCCTGTAAAATGAGAGGATTGCACTAGATAACTTTCAGGCCCTCCTCTCCTTCCCATCCCAATCAAGGGTCTATAAATGCCTGTAAAGTAATTGAAAATTCAGCCCATTGTCTGCATGTCTAAATAGTCAGATGTCCTATTGCCAACACCACACATCAGGATGTGAGGCTGAGCCCGTAAACAGCTCTCACCTGAACCTGGGTGCCCCCGAGTACCCCGTCTGCATCTTGGGAAGCAGACACAGGAGGTGGATTCCCTGCCATCACCAAGCAGGCTGCCCAAGAGCTGAGACTGGAAGGTGGGAGCCTCATCCCCAGGGCTTTGTTGCTCTGTTAACAGCCAAAACACACCATCGTGTTCCCCTGGCTCGAAGGCCTGGTACAGCCAAGAGAAACAGGCATTTGCGAGCAGGAAGGGGCGGTACTTGACCCCTGGCCTCTTCCGTCTGGCTCTCTCTGGCAGGGGAGGCAGAGCATTGTGCCAGGGATGCCCAGTAGACAGCTTGTCTAACAGATTTGGGCTTGAAACCTAACTCCCCCAGATCTTGGCTACAGACTCTCAACCTCTGTGGTCTTTAACATTACTGTGAGCAACGTTCCTTGGAAGGGTGAGGCACAGAGCAGGTGGGCAATAAGGTGAACTGCTCCTCTCCGTGACTGTTGGTATTAATCAGACACGCCCCAGACCTGTTCCCTAATCGGACAGAGTCCAAGGGGACCATGGAACCTGCGTTGCCAAACAACTAAAGATCCAGGGTTCTAGACCAGCACTGTCCAATAGAAATAAAATGCAAGGCATCATGTGTCATGTGTGACTCTTTTAGCAAACAACATTTTTAAATGTTTAAGTATATTAATTTTAAAAATTAAAAGTCACAGACACATCCTATATAATAAAGCGATAATATGCAAATTAACCCTCACACCATCCAAGATGGCTGCTCCCACAGCAGAGGCGGGGTTCCTGTAATGAGCAGTCAGCAGGGACCTGAGGCTGTGTGGCGCCGGGCCGGGGTGGGGGACCTGAGCCTGCAACCCCCGCCGGCGGGGCTTGACGGGGGTCTTCAAGGCGTGCGACCCCACATTCCAGGCCGGTGGACCTTAGGCCATGCCCCCAGCCCAGCAGGGCTTGACAGGGTACCTCAGGCCCTGCCCCCCGCCCAGTAGGGCCTGACAGGAGACCTCAAGGAGCACCCCCTGCCCCAGTGCCAAGATGAGGGACCTCAGGCCACGCCCCCCCAACCCAGCAGGGCTTGACAGTTGACCCCCACAGGGCATGACTTGACGGGGCACCTCAAGACATGCCCCCCACCCTGGTGCCAGGCCGGGGGGCCTCAAGCCACGCCCTTTGCCCCAGGCAGGGGGACCTGAGGCTGCGCCTCCTGCCCCAGCACCAGGCCGGGGGACCTCAGGCCATGCACCCTGCCCTGGCACCAGGTCTAGAGACCTAAGGGTGTGCTGGGGGACCTGAGGCTGCGCCTCCTGCCCCAGCACCAGGCCGGGGGACCTCAGGCCATGCACCCTGCCCTGGCACCAGGTCTAGAGACCTAAGGGTGTGCTGGGGGACCTGAGGCTGCACCACCCACCTGGCATGCGCCAGGGGATCTCAGGATGCGCCCCCCCACCCAGTGGAACTTGACAGGGGACGTGAGGCTGTGCCCCCCAACCTGGCAGAGCTTGATGGGGGTGGAGCCAGCTGGATCTGGATCTTGCCCAATGCGGGTGGGCGTGTACCAGGCCTCTAGTCTGTAATAATAATAAAAGTGTAATATGCTAATTAGACTGGACAGCTGAATGACCTTTCAGACGTCCTTCCAGATGAAGCCGCAGTAGCGGGGGCCAAGGCAGAGGTGGTTAGAGGCAATCAGGCAGGCAGGCAAGTGATTGGGGCAATCAGGCAGGCAGGCAGAGTGGTTAGGGGTGATCAGGCAGGCAGGTGTGTGGTTCAGAGTGATCAGGTAGGCAGGCGAGTGATTAGGGGCTATCAGGCAGGCAGACAGGCCAGCGGTTAGGAGCCAGCGGTCCCGGATAGCGAGAGGGATGTCTGACTGCCGGTTTAGGCTCGATCCCGCAGGGATCCCTGCGGATTCGGACCTAAACCAGCAGCCTGACATCCTCCGAAGGGTCCTGGATTGAGAGAGGGTGCAGGCCTGGCTGAGGGACCCCTTCCCTCCCCCTGCACGATTTTTGTGCACTGGGCCTCTAATTAATTACAATCCTTTATTTAATTGATTCTAATATATCCAAAATAGTATCATTTCAACATGAAATCAACATTAAAAATTATTAATGATATATTTTGCATTCTTTTTTTGTACTCAGTCTTTGAAAACCAGTGGTATTTGACATTTAGAGCACATCGCAGTTTGGACCAGCCCTATTTCAAGTGTTCAATAGCTACATGTGGCTAGTGACTACTGTACCAAAATGTGCAGAGAACGGAAGACAGCGGTGGGCATCATGCCAGCAGCAGCAACAAAAGCTGGCTGGCAGTGGGGAAGGTTTAGTCTCTGTGTCATCACCAACACCAACACCCCAGCCATCCCAAGTAATAATAATATTAATAACAATAAAATCCTAAGAATAATGTTCTTAGATGTGGTGACTAGGCATTTCCTCAATCTTGTGTAAAGGGTGAACAAAAGGATTTTTAGGAAACTTTGCTATTTTTGCTGACCTTTAGTATTCAAGCTAAGTAAAAACGATGGCCTTGCTATGTACATGCAACTTTAAGACATTAAGACCACTCTCTTCCAGCCAGATTGTTGCCCCTAAGCTCCTTTGATGAAAAAAAAATGGTGTTTTAAATATATTTTTATTGATTTCAGAGAGGAAGGGAGAGGGAGAGAGAGAGAAAGAGAGAGAGAGAATGAATCGGCGATGATGAGAGAGAATCATTGATCAGCTACCTCCTGTATGCGTCACTCTGGGGATCGAGCCCTCAATACGGGCATGTGCCCCTACCCAGAATTGAACCATGACCTCCTGGCTCATAGGTCAATGTTCAGCCATTGAGCAATGCCAACCATTGAGAGCTGATGAAAAAATGTTTTAACTGTCACTGACCAGTGGAGCAGGCATTGGGCAGCACAAAGCCACCGGTGGAGGAGTCCCAAAACAAATGAAGTATTCAGTGCTGTTTACTCTAAAAAAGTTTTAAATGAGGACGCTGACTACCAGAGCACAGGGTGCTGGGAGAATAGACTGTGTGGGCGTGGGGTCTAAAACATCAAATTGGGGTGTTAGGTGCAGATGAAGGGTTAATGTACATAGTGTGGAATATTCGCTGGTAAAGGAGAGGTGTGAAAAGGGCTCTGGTATAAACGATGCAGATGAGTCAGCACAGGGCACAGGGGAGAGGATGCAAGAATGCAGGACGTTTGGAGCCGCACTATGGCAATGGGGAGTTCAGTGTAGAACTTGTCATAGAATATGGGACATCAGATACGAGGTTCAAGGGAAGCAGGTCATGGGGTGAAGGGAAAGGAGTGTTTGAACAATTCACCTCTCCTCCAGAGAATGGCTCTGCAGGGTTTTGCCACTAACAGCTTCATGACTTGCCTTATTTATGTTTAGAATTGCAAGATCCTGCTTGTTCCCCCTTCCTCCCTGACACCTCCTCCCACCCACTCCTGGACCAATTATTGCCTCTGGTGACAGAAGGCATTGGGACACAGGGACAGGCCAGGGGAGAGTGGGGTACGTGATAGCAGGCCCATCACAACTCTTGTCACCTTACAAGTCTCTTCCTTGTAAAAAATGGATAATATTTACTAGCTTGATAGACTGGGGGCTGAACCAGATGTTTTCTAGTTCGCAATTCTGGAATTCTAGGAAACAAGCCAAGAACTCTACAGACTGAGTCTCGCTACCAAGTGAGACTACCACTCATGGACTTCATGGTTCGCCACGACCCTGCTCCACTGCCCTCAGCAGCAGCCACACCCATCAGAGCAGGCTCCTTCCAGGCAACTGACCATCTTCTCTCCCTATGCCAGACACACTGGCACACACAGATACACACATGGACATTACACAGACACACGCAAACATGCATAGGCACAGACACACACATAGACATACACACAGTCATACACATACAGATGCACACAGATATAGACACACATGGAGACATACATAAACGTACACACAACACACGCACATAAATACACACAAAAACTTTCTCCCGCCTCTGTGAAACTTCAACCCCTCCAGAATGAATGCTTCTTTTTCCAAAACACAGCCCTTACCTCTTTCCAAACCCTGCCCAGACTTAATCTTCTGTGAAATCTTTCTGCATTAATCACCCCCAAATCTGACCACCTCATTTCTTCAACCATTTCCTCAGAAGTTTTACCTACTTGAGCAATCACCTTTTAAAAAGTATTTCCTTGACCTGGCTGTGGTGGCTCAGTGGTTGAGCATCGACCTATGAACCAGGAGGTCCCAGTTCAATTCCCTGTCAGGGCACATGCCTGGGTTGCGGGCTTGATCCCCAGTAGGGGGTGCGCAGGAGGCAGCTATCAATGATTCTCTCTCATAATTTACGTTTCTATCGCTCTCCCTCTACCTTCCTCTCTGGAATCAATAAAAAATATAAAATGAAAATTATTTCCTGGCATTCTAAAAATAATAATTGTATGCTTCCCACCCTTTCAATGTGTTTGCATAGCTAGTATAGTGCAGACACAATGTTATGCAGAAAGCAGAGGTCGTTGGTTTAAAACGAGCTGAAGAAATGATCCTTGCGATGTCTCTATGCGGAATTCTAATAGTTAACACTTCCTGAGCACTCAACAATGTGGCAGTGTGATTTCAATCCTTCACTTTTCCATGCATTGAACTATCTGTTTAACCATTAACTGAACTGAGGCACTGGCGCATTAAGTGAGTCTCCCAAAGTCTTGTGGTTGGGCCAGAAACCGGGCTCTCTCCACAGCCTCACTGCCTCTTCCAAGCGTTGCCATTGGATTCTGCCTTCTCCGTAAGGGACATCACATATCCAAGGGACGGCCATGACTTTACAGCCAGGCAGAGCCTTGGTTTCTCCTTCTGCAAAAAGAGAATAGTAATAATTACCTAGCAGGGTTGCTGTGAGGATAAGGAGGACTAAGAGACTCACACATCCGGGAGTCGGTTAGGGGCAACCTCCAGCCCTTCCCTTCCCTTCCTCCCAGCCTCCCTCAGCCCACACTGTGCACTCTTGCAGGCAGCATCCTCATTCAGGTCACCTGACTCAGTCCTTGGGAGCTAGTGGCATGCTGAACAGGGCATGCATGAAGGAGGACTTTGCCCTCCAACAGTCATGAGGACAATGCGGATCTCATCTCGGGCCTGTGCTGCTCCTGCTTCATGGAGGCCTCCTGCTGAGCGGTGCAGAACTCATCCAAGAAAAGAAAGCCACCCATTGCGGATGGAGATAAGCATCTGCTCTGGGAGGACTCCCCACTTGTTCACCAGGACCCTCTCCCCTCCAGCACCCCTTTTCATTCTCCCGGTGCACCCCCGTCGCACTCTCTGTCTCGCCATAGTGGCAGGAGGCTAAATTAATGAATGGGCAAACCATGCGGAAAAGTCTAGCTTGCCAAGAGCCCCTGATAAGTTTGAAATACTATTGGAAGTGGTGGAAATTGGCACGGCTACCTAGACCAAAACTGATCTCACCCCCAGACTCCTGGGATTGATTTTGGTTAATGGAAGCAAATGCAGATAGAGCAGGATCTTCATTAAAAACACAGCGGATATATCTCAAACCCTGAGTGGGGAGCTGGGAGATATTAGAACTAAAAGGGAAAGAAAGATGCCAAAAACATCATTCTCCTGCGATGTGCTAAACCCCAAGGGAATTGCCCTGGCATTGGAGAAGGGAAAGGGTAACTTATAAAGAGAGGCACATTGGGTAGATTGGTTTGGGTCTCTCTGAGAGGCAGGAATCAGCCCTACCATTGCAGGCACATGTGTTTACCCACAAAGGTGCTTCCCTTCCCCAGATGGATTTGTCTTTGCTGCCTGTTACTCCACAGGAGTCCTGATAAAGGAACCTTCACCTGGGGAGGCCTGCCTCAGGGGAGGGGCTGGATTTGGCTCCTTTCCTAGCTGGTGTATCAGTCAGGGGTCAACCAGAAAAGATAGATGATAGATAGATAGATAGATAGATAGATAGATAGAT
>NW_006292687.1:214109-219024 GCF_000327345.1 Myotis davidii | reverse complement strand
TAAAAAAACATATATATGTGTGTGTCTCTCTCTCTCTCTCTCTCTCTCTCTCTCTCTCTCTCTCTCTCCATATATATATATATATATATATACACACATATATACATATATACGTGTATGTATGTGTATATATAATTCATATAAAATAAAATGAACCATTTTAAACATTACATGTGCATTGCTGGCGCACACATTCAGAGCAGAAGTATTCAAAACAGCCAAAAGCAGAAACAAACCAAATGTCCATCACCAGATGAAACAAATGTAGTCCATCCTGTTAGGTGTCTTGGGCCGGTGATGCGGGCTGTGAAAGAATTACCAAATGAGAGAAAAGATAGATGATAGATAGATAGATAGATAGATAGATAGATAGATAGATAGATAGATGATAGGTAGATGATAGATAGAGATATAGAGATATAGATGGATTTATTGCAAGGAACTGGCTTACAATTGTGAGACTGGGTGACAAGTTCAAAATCTGTAGAGAATTCTTGGGTATAGGCTGAAGCTACTGTCCATAGGTAGAATTTTGTTTGTTTGTTTGTTTGTTTGTTTTCTTTGTTCAGGAAAGCTTCACTTCTGTTTATAAAAGGTCTTTCAACTTATTGAATCAGGCCCACACTAGAACATCTAGGATAATCTTCCTTTCTTAAAGTCAACTGATCATGGACTTCAATCACATCTACAAAGTGCCTTCACCCCACACCTAGATTAGTGCTGGCTTGGATAACTGGGGGCTGTAGTCCAGCCAGTCCATGCATTAAACTGACCGTCACAACTGCTCTGCCCCTCCCGCCACTCTACCCCCACCTCCTTTACTCTCAGACCATCTACCCGTTCCTAAAGTCTTCCTTCTCTAGGGTCCCTGTCCCCAGGAGTGGCCTTTGAGCTGTCTTCCAACCATAAACCTCTAGCATGTCCCCAGGACAGGTTGCCTACACACCTTCTCACTGTCATCGCCTCTCAAATGAGCTCCTGCAATGGCCTCCTGGATGCTTTGCCTGCCTCCAAGTCCATACTGCCAACGGAGTGTATTTCCAAGCTCTGCACCTGACTCCTCATCTTCCCACCTTACCCTCTCACCTGTCACCTTACCCTCTTAGCAGCAAGCATCCTAGAACTGGCCCCATGGCTCAATCCTGGGCATTAAGGCCCACGCTCTGCTCTCCTCTGGCCTTCCTGCATCCTGCCCCAACCCCTCCTATTCCCCATTGAAGGCTGGCTCAGAGCACACTGCTCTCCAGGCATGGGGAGCCCTCTCTCTGGGCTCCCTCAGCACCCCTGCTTCCTTCCATTGGACATTCATCACTCTGGGACCTAACTACCTGCCTCCTGTCTGCCCCACCACAAACTGATGCTCATGGCACCTCTGCACCCCTCCTGCCAGCACCCGTCCCCACATCCATCTGGCTCCCAATGTGCGTTCTGCGGATGTTGGCTGAATTAATGGACAAAATGTTTGCCAGGAACATTATCCCGGCCCCTCTGCTGCATCTCTGGCTCCTTCTGCTGTGCTCCTCGCTTTCTTCCTCTACCCATGGTTCCACCTGAAATTTATTGGGGTGAGAAGTGATTTTTTTCCCTTCTGCCTCTCCCTTCCCTGTCAATTTGAGAACTGTTTTAAGCAATAATAGCGTCAAGATAATTTATGGTACACAGAAGTTATGGCCTGAGGCAGAGGGACAGTTTCAGGAACTGACAAAGCACAGACCCTGCAGCTACGAGGGCAAGGCAGGCAGGTGAGAAGGGAGGCTGGATGAGGGCAAGGCAGGCAAGTGAGAAGGGAGGCTGGATGAAGGCAAGGCAGGCAGGTGAGAAGGGAGGCTGGATGAGGGCAAGGCAGGCAGGTGAGAAGGGAGGCTGGATGAGGGCAAGGCAGGCAGGTGAGAAGGGAGGCTGGATGAGGGCAAGGCAGGCAGGTGAGAAGGGAGGCTGGATGAGGGCAAGGCAGGCAGGTGAGAAGGGAGGCTGGATGAGGGCAAGGCAGGCAGGTGAGAAGGGAGGCTGGATGAGGGCAAGGCAGGCAGGTGAGAAGGGAGGCTGGATGAGGGCAAGGCAGGCAGGTGAGAAGGGAGGCTGGAGGCAAGGCAGGCAGGTAAGAAGGGAGGCTGGATGAGGGCAAGGCAGGCAGGTGAGAAGGGAGGCTGGACACAGGGCTGAGCAACGACACCCACCCTGACAGCTGTAGAAGCCTCTGCGGGTCTTCAGCAGGGAGGGGCAAGCTCAAGTTATCCCTTAGGAATTCCCTCCATTAGCAAGATGAGGTTAGCAAGATGAGGACAGACGGGGGGACCAGCTCTTGAGCTATTTCTGGAAAGCAGTTTGAAAAGACATGAGGGGTGGAACTAGGCAAGGACCCCCGTGAGAAGAGGAGGGATTAACAGGATTTGAGGATCCAAATCTGGGATAAAAATAAAACCTGCCCATACAGGCAGATGTTCTGACATTTTTAAAGAATAAATTACTTTACAGCCCCAGCCTTTTATCCATTTATGCAACAAATATCATTTGAGCATGTGATTTGTGAGAAGTTTAGGGATGTGACAGTGAGTAAGATGTGGTCCCTATCCTGAGAGGGGTAGGTGTTCATCCCCAGTGATGGGTTGGACATACAGAAAATGGGGTATGCTAGTGTCAGGTGTCGTAAATAGGCCTCTGTGATCCATCTTCAGCATAGTCAACTTTTAGAGAAAACAGCATGTGGCCAGGTGGTTACTGAATTTTTTCCAGGGTAAACAGGATGTAGGGCGGAGGGGAGAGGGTATAAGAACAAAGAACCGTGTACGTGAGCCAGCATCATGGTGAAAACCCCAGAGGCGCCCAGGACGAAACACCTCACGCCCACCTCAACTAGACAGGGAGAATGGAGACAACTAGAAAAGGCCTCAGCCCATTTTCTTAAATGGCCCAGTGGGAGACAATGAGACCTACCGATGTACGATGTACGCTAACTCCATAGTACTCAGCCAAGGAGGAACCGGAGGGGGAACTCTCGCACCCTAGAGATAAATAGCCTGTGATTGCTGCTCTGAGTGTGGCTGTTCAACCAGACACCCACTCTCGCAAGAGCGCATTAGAGGTCTCATTTTCGCCATACTTCATGTCTCCGAGCGTGTTCTTTGAATGTGGACAGGTGGCCATTTCTCACAAGGTGGTAGTGATGTCGTCGAGGAAAGGAGGGTGGAGAATGCCTTTCTGAGAAGAAACCTTGACTAACCAGGGCAGGCTGTTCTCAGCAGAGGGAATGACACGTGCAAAGATCAGAGAAGTAGCCAGATTATAGAGGCCAATAGGGTGGCAGAAGGTCTTGGCTTGTGTCTGAGTGCACTGGGCAGTCACTGGAGGGTCCTGAGCACAGGAAGGACCACTATTCAAAGGACCACTCAGCCTCCTCAGGCTGAACTGAAGGCAGGCACAGCAGGAAGTAGAGACTGGTCTTACTCACATAACCCAGGAGAAACAGTGGTGCCTTCGGCTCTGCCACGTACCAGTGAAGGCGATGAGAAAAGCAGTTCCAGATGTAATTTAGATGGGAGCTAACAAGGATCGCTGCTGCATTGTGAGTGAGAGAGGGGCCTGCATATCAGGTGAATGTCCTGGTCTGTTCGACACACTATAACAAAATACCATTGACTGAGTGGCTTTTAAGCAACAAATTTTTATTTCTCAGTTTTGGAGACTAGAAGTCCAAGGTCAAGGTACCATCAGATTCAGTGTCTGGTGAGAGTCCACCTCCTGATTCATAGGCAGTCGTCCTCATGCTGTGTCCTCACAGGGCGGAAAGGGAAATGGAGCTTTCTGGGGTCTTTTTTATAAAAACACTAACTCTAGCACGAGGGTTCCAAACTCATGGCCTGCTCACCTCCCACAGTCTCCACCTCCAGAGAGCATCCCTCTGAGGTTAGGGTTTCAGCATATGAATTTGGAGGGTGGGGACACAGAACTTCAGCAGTGACAGTCCCTTTACTGAGATTGGAGAGCCTCACAGGCTAGTCAGGTTGGGAGAGGTACAGGCCAAGCAATACACACCCAATCCCAGGTGCCCAACATCTTTCATTTTACTGACTGGAACCTCCTGTGAATGGGCCATTCATCCATTTATACAGCAGCTCTGACTCACACACACCATGGAGACCTTGAAGCCTGGAACATCCTCAAGTGCCTTCAGATCAAAATGAGTCTGCAGGGCTTTACTTCAGTGTGGGTTCCCTGTCACTCCTCACCCATCATGATGAATTGCTCAGAACCCCCTCTTCCCTATGTGAAATGATCTCTCTGCAGAGATAGACAAAAAGACATCTGAGACATTGGAGCTTAAAAGGGGACAGGGGTGGGGAGGTAGTGGAGCCTCAGCATCATTGTGGATTAGGGGTGACTCAGGGGGATGCCCCCCCACACATTTCTCCCATAGCTCTCTTGGGTGGTCTGTATTGGCAGGGCCACATTATGACTAGTGGGGACCCTGGGCACTTGGCTTTCATAGGTCCCTTCCTCCATAAAAAAAATATTAAAAAAATTATATTTTATGACTGCATTGGTATCAAGATGAATATAATGCAGGCTGGATTATATGCAATTTTTCCTTCTTATTTTAAAATAAATTAAAGCATTTTTGTGGGCCCTTAAAAGTCACTCTGCGTATATAGGAAGGAAAAGAAGGAGGGTCCAGAGTAGCAATGGCCATTAGGAGACTGGGACCTCGTCCAGCCTTGCCAACAATAAGCTATGAGACCTATGGTCAGTCCCTCCACCGTTCAAGGCCTCTGCCCCCTCCTCTTTCCGGGAGGGGCAGGACAGGGCCATGTCTCGCTGCCTTCTCGCAATAACTCCTCAAGATTCTAACTAACGCATGCAAACCTCAAGCTTCATTTTTAACTTTCTTACCCCAAGGGAAGACTCTTTCCTCCATCTG
>NW_006292687.1:184582-213992 GCF_000327345.1 Myotis davidii | reverse complement strand
TCTTTCCCCCAACTGCAATATTAAAGTTTTCTGGATCTCCTTCACTCATCAAATCTTGTGCTGGTGTGTGTAGCCACTGATTTCCAAAAGGCGGCCATAAAACCATAATGAGCATAGAGACACCCACGTGAAAATGACAGAGAGAAAGCCATAAACACTCAAATAAATATATAAATATAAACAAGTCTATAAACCAAACCCTGGAGGTATTTTAAATGCATAATGTAGCATTTATATCTCTTACTTTGCACAGCAGAACTTGCAAAGGAAATTCATTTAATACTATTGCTCCTGCCCCTCACCCCCATCCAGGAGCACTTGCTAATAACCAGCACAATTACTGCCTCCCTCCTGATCGAGAGTTCATTTCAGAAGCTCATTCTTGACTTCATTATCATGCTGGAAATGAGCTGAATCGCAGTGGGCGTGACCACATGGCATCCCCCTGCTCCCTGGCCATAGCTCTGGTCCTGACCTGCTCTGACTATTGCAAAATGAGTTACCTCCCAGTACCTGGCCCAAAGTAAAGAAGTATGTCAGGAGTTAGGAAGAGAGCAGATGATTCTCTGTTTTGTTATGGGCTCAAAGAGCTGAGGGAAGCCCCCCATGGAGCATGACTGTGGCCTACCCTCTCCAAGGGGTTATCCACCTGATCCCCACTACAGTCCTGAAGAGTCAGTGCCAACTACAGAGTTTGTAGGACCCAGTGCAAAATGGAAATGGGGGCCCTTGTTCAAAAAGCAGTTAAAAGTACTAAAATTGTAAGAGTTTTTCATTCTTCCTTGGGTGGTTATCTCTCTCTCTCTCTCTCTCTCTCTCTCTCTCTCTCTCTCTCTTCCTCTTTCTCTCTTTGTCATGGTATTTTTATCTGATATTTAATGTTTCACTTTCTGGGGCACCAGGCTACCTGCTAGGTGAGTGTATACTCTCACAGGCACCCAGGGTCCCTACCCCACAACTCAATGAACCCACAAAAGGCCCACTGGCTGCCAGGTTCCTCTCCCACCAGCCATCAGACTGATACCCCAAACAGAGTGGAAGAGTTGAGCTAGGAATATCACCTTCTCACAGGCTCTCTGCCCCAACCCACCAAGAGTGGGCAACCCCCAAGGGATTGCAACCTCTGAGCCAGGATGTGCTTAGTACCAGAATGGACCAAGATGCTGTGGGTGCATAGTCCAACTCAGACCCTCCTCGTAACTGTGCGCAGGCACCTGGGCACATCTGTGCACAGAAGGTAGCAGCAGTGTCCAGGTGAGGGCTAGGAGGGAAGGAGGGAGTAGGTAGTCAAGAACAGGGAGAGGCAGCAGGAGGCAGAGGTGCATGTGAGCCAGGATCCAAGCCTGACCCACTCAGGACCCATTATCCTATCAACTTCCCTGAATAATTAAAGACATTTGAATTATTAAGAATTTCAAGATGGCAATTGTAGAGCATCAAACTCTAGGCCTGGGGCCGTTTTAAGCATGGGCCATATGCAATTGCACTGGCCAATTGCTCATGAAGCTGATCCTGGACAGATATTACCACCGTCCTCATTTTGTAGATGGGAGAACGTAGACCCTATAATTTGCCCAAGGTCATGATGCTGGGGGTGGAGGAAACTAAGACTCAGACTCAGTCACCTGGACACAGAGCCTACTTTTTTATCACTCTCCTTAGTCCCCCAAACCTGATTCCTCCCCTCTGAGGGAGGGACCAGCAGCATACCACATTGTCTGGTGGAGAAGACAGAAGAGAGTGGCACCCAAACCTGACCCATCCTGCTGACTTGGCTACCAGCTGGTATAGAGGACAAGTGGAAGTGCCATCTTCTCCTTTCCCCCAGGCTTTCCCCATCCCTCCCTAGGCAACTGATCTTGGCCCCAAGAGTCCATGGGAGACAGTGTTCATGCTCTGTAAAAAGCTGCTCTGTGGCTGCACAGTACAAGAGAGACAAGGTGGTCTTTCCTTGAGAAGCTCAGGTCCCTACAGATCAGAAGACACAAAAATTACTCAGGTTTTTCCAAATCCTCCTTTTGGATCAGCTTTTTGTTTCTTGAGGCCAAGCACCTTGTAATTCTCTGTTGTAAAATGCAGACACTTGAGTGCTTTCTCCAGAGTAACAATGGGTTGACATTCCCCACTGATGGATTCAAACATTTTGACTGAACTCGTTGATGTTCCTGTCAGTTTAGTCGATTGATGTCACATCAAGTATCTGTCAGCACCACCAGCCACATCGTTTAGACACCTGGTCTCTTTAGTTAGCTAAACTTGTTATTTCCTGAAATGAAAATAAAAAATCAAGATAAAAATAACCTATCAATTTAGTTAGAAACTGACAAATACCCTCTGTCAAATAAGTTCATCTGTGTCAAATGACTTTGATATTTTTTCCATTGAATCTAATAAATCAATCAGTTATGTGGGGAGGGGAGGAGGTTATTGAGCAGATGTATCAGCTTGCTGAACAAGCAGAGGTGACTAGCAGAAATAAAATCATCAAAATGATTTCATCAGAATGGCCACTGCTCAATCATCCACAATAACAATGAGAAATGGGATCTTGCAAAATGTATGACAGGTAATCCCTAATCACAACAATTTTGTGTGTTGAAGAGCAATTTTTTTCCCAGAAATTCATGTTCCTGTCTCTTGTTTGTCTATAACTGATAAGAAAATGGGTGTGATTGCCCAGAGTGCTGTGATTTGTATCCCGGATTGCCCATCAACAATCAAAAAGCCAATGGCAGGGTCACTGAAAGCTGAGGGTTGACCATACTTGAGGTCCCTCGAATGTTGTGTTATACTAGGTTAATTCTGAAAGATGTGATTTCTACCTAACTCCAGACGATCTTGATAAATTCAGTGGTTGACAAAGTCTATTTTTGACCTGAACTAAAGGGTTCCAATCAAATTCTTTCTGTTTTAAAACTAAAACCATTAAAGTTGGCCAGTAGCACTCTCCTTCTTCTCCTTTATTCTTTCCCCAAGTCCCTCCATCCTAGGTGCACCCCCATCCTAGGATGCCCAGAGCCCTAATACTGTCCCAGAGTTCTCCCACAGGTTGAAAACACTTAATAAACCAAGTCACACTAAAGAGTCTTTGAGTTGAAGTTCTAACTCTTTCTAGGAGTGCTGGTTTTTCAAAAGAGTGTACATGAAGAGGCCTGCGTTTAGCTCCAAGGAGTGAATCAGTAATGGTATAATTTCAGATGCCAGGTAACTAGAGAATGTCCAAGAGTCAGCAGATATGGTTTTAACAAAACCAGGTATTGTGAAGAGCCATTGTGATTAGAGAATCAGAATATATTCACTCTTGAATGTATTCACACAGAATTAGTGGCCCACTTTTATCCGATTCAAATTTTCCACTGGTCATATTTTCTCTTGGTCACAGACATTTCTGCAATAGGAATAAGCTGATTATTTATTGCTAGTCACTCACCACCTACAATTCATTTTTCCAATTTCCCTCTGTTGCCTCTACAGTGCCACTTTGTCAATCCCTACCATTTATTGACTGTGTTCTGATGGCTGGGGTAAACAAATTACTTTGGGAATGACTGCGGTGTACAAAGGGCATTGCTTACTGGGTTCTAAATGATGGAACTGGTGTGTGATCCAATTGGTTCTAATGTCAGGAGACAATTCACCATCATGGGGGTGCAGGTCACCATAACCCATCCTATTGGTGACATAATTTTGTATGGTATGTAATATTTCCATTTTTTCTTTCATTCTGGGTAAATATCGGAGGACAATATCCAAATCAAGTGATTTTGCAGATAAAATACAGTGGGGCCTTGACTTACGAGTTTAATTCGTTCCATGACGGAGCTCGTAACTCAAATTACTCGTATGTCAAATCAACAGTGAACAAGTGAGACACATGATGCTGGGCTGATGTTGTGGCATTCACTGTGACGTTCGCTGCGCCATCTAGTGGTGGGGTATCTGAAGCTGGCTCATAACCTGAATTTTAGCTCGCAACTCAAAGCAAAAAATCGGCCGAGAGATGGCTCGTATCTCGAAAAAACTCATTAGTCGGGACACTCGTAAGTCAAGACTCCACTGTACTCTAAATTTTAAAGACTACTTCTTTAAAGCTCATTGAAAGTATACTGCAGAGTAATGACTCTTCTTTTAAATGCATTAGAAGTATCAATGACCAATGAGTAAACCTTCTTACATTAGGCCAAAGAACCATGCTGGATCTAGGGCAAGTTCCTTCACAGTTTAAATCCAAGTCCATGCCTAGCTCAGTGGTCTCCAAATTTCTTTATTGTGCAACTCTTCCGGGAAAATGTTTGTGAGCAGTTACCCCCAAGATGTTTGTTTAATTATAAGTTATGTACATGTACTTACAACAGCCAATATGTCAAAGCACAATACACAGCAGGTATGGGTCATCTTTAATGACAGTGAATATAAATCTTTTTTAAAGTAGACTTCATAATTTTGACTGTTTTTTTGGCCTAATTCTCATCATGGCCAATTAGGTTGTCATTGCCTTTACTTCCTAATGTGGTAGCAGTGAGTTCATAATCAGAACTGAGCAAGCAACAGCCCCATCACATTCTTGGGGTTCATTTGGGCTTATGTTAGTCAATTGTTCTTTATCAGCTGACGCCTCTTTGCAGGAATCTTATTAATCCACTTGTCAATTTTGTGTAACTCCTTTTGCACCATGGGAGTGCCACTCTTTGTCAGAATGATAATAGTAAAAATAATGAATAATAATAAAAATAATAATCACCAATTAAAAAGCACTTACCCAGGAAGTCTGGCTCCAGAGCCTACATAGGCAGTCACCAACCTCTTAACCCTGATCTGCCGACCTTTAGACATGGCACACAGGTCCATCTGTGACATGCGACAACTTGAAAGATGATCTGAGCCAGGACACCTGATGTTAGATGGTGGTAAAGCTTAATCTCCTGAATTTTTAAGAAAAATATACACAAAAGTTCTAATATTTTCAACCCACACCCCAGTGGACTGTCTTACGTACCCCTCAGGTTGAATGCCCCACTTTTGGAACCATTACTACTAGTTCACTTTAAAAAATAGCTTTTTCTGGAGGAGAGGGTAGCGAGGCCCACTGACACCAAATCAATGTCTTGCCCCAAAGTTTTGACAACCTGGGCCACTGGGGAGCATTAAAGAAGAGGCAACATTGCGCTCTTACACGATTATTCTGGATGCCCCAGGAAGAATGGACTCTGGAGCATGCACAGAGAGCAGGAGCTGTAACAGGAGAAATTATCACAGTTGGAGTTAAGGTGGCAGGCAGCCTTTACAATGGACGGCAGTGGGCAGATTCACTGGATAGTCAAGATTGGGTTATTAATTAAACTTGTCCAAGGTTAAACAGCTGGTAGGCAGCAGAGCTAAATTTAGATCCCAGGTCTCCTTACTCCCAATCTAGTGATTTTTCTTCTGATTTGCCATGTCAGAGAACACCTGGTTCCTCTGTTTTATGCTCCCCTGGGGAGATAGGTGATCAGGAGCCGAACCCAGACAGCAGCCTGCCGTTGCCAGCTGGGTGATGAAGGGAGGCCATGGGAAAGGAAAAGCGCTGCCCTCTCCAGATGTATTTATCTTTGCAGGATCCGTGAGGGACTCCATGACCATCTATTTTCTGGGTACTGAATCCCATATTGAAATAACACACTTCCTAGTGACAACAAACAGACACTCCAAGTAACTATTCATTCCAGCCCAGGCCTTAATAAAAACCATAATCCACCCAGCTGAAGAGTGGACCTTGATAGGGAGGTACCAACCTGGGGAAAGAAAAGCAAGCTTTTGTAATCACTCCCACACGGAGCCCTCATCTTTCCTTCTGGACTGTTTGAAATCCTTCTTTCTTTATGCTAAAAAGTTACCTCCTCCATAAACTCCTTTCTAATTTCCTCTTCCCTCTCATCCCCTGCTTTTATCTCCTAAGACTGGGTTCCTTTCTTTTTTTTTAATTTATTGATTTCAGAGAGGAAGAGAGAGGGAAATAAATCAATGATGAGAGAGAATCATTGATTGGCTGCCTCCTGCACGCCACCTACTGGGGATCAAGCCTGCAACCTGTGCATGTGCCCTTGACTGGAATCGAACCTGAGGCCCTTTAGTCCACAGGCGGACACTCTAACCACTGAGCCAAACCAGCTAGGGTCACTGGGTTCCTTTATTATGGCATCTAGAGCAGGAAACAGAAACTACTACAGGCATTAAGCAGAAGGGGATTTAATACAGGGATTTAAGGATTTATAAACTTTGGGGCAGAGTTGTAGAAGGGAGCTCTCTAGGTTAGGGCAGAAATGACTCCTGGAACCCTACAAAAATGATCTGCCACAGGAGCTATTGCCTCTGAAGCCACCACTGAAACTCTTGAGTTCAAGAACCCACCACTGTATTCCAGAATCAGAAGCCAGGACCAAGAAATCACTGTAACTCCTGCCTCTCAAAACCCACAAAGCTGGTGGCTGAGCACTGAGTGACAGAAAACATCAAGTGTTCATGATCTCACTTTCATGAAAAAACAGCTAAAAGAACAAGACATCTGCTTCACTTCCACCTTCTAACTTTTGCCTAAATGCCTCTAATTGGCAAAGCCTGATTTTTCTCCTCAAATCTTAGCTGCAAAGGATGCTGAGAAATTTGACTTTTAACTTTTCAGACTTTTGGGAATAATAAGGTACCCTAGAAGGAGGATTGAGCAAGCCAAACTAAAGGTTCAAAACTATGGGAATTTTCCAAGTAATCTATCCTACATTGTTTTTATGTGGAGAACAGGGGTCATATATGTCACATCCATCAGGCTACAACCATAGCAAATGAGAGGACCTTGCTAAGGACAGTCAAATAATTGAATGACTTTTAGTACTTTCTTAGTTTGCTTTATAATTCTCTTGCTGCATTTAAGTGTTGTTTCTGTATTAAAGCCATTTGAAGGTGATGTTGGTTGGTATTTCTCAGGTATGTCTCCACAGAGTGAGCCAAAGGACTAGGTGCATACATTCCTCAGTTAGTGGGTTGTATTTCAAAACTGATTCTCAGTCCAAGTTTTTACCCCAAGAGACATTTCTGCCCCCATGAAGCTCAACCAACAGGAAATTAATTTCCTGCCAAAGTGTAAGGCCAACAGATCTTTCTTATATGCCCTGTCGTCCCCTTTTGGCAGGAGAGTACCTCCAATTGGTTAGCAAGCACCCCCTATACTATCCTACATAGGTCTGTGAGAATTAAATAAGATAGCATAAGTAACAGTACCTACCACGTAGTAGGTGTTCAATAAATATTGGTTTCTTTTTTTTTTTTTTTCAAAAAAAAAAAGCAACAAAAAACCATTTTCTCTATAAAAGAAAAAATATATATGACTTTCTGGGTTCCTGCTAGGAGACTGACTAATCAGATCTTTGAAGATGTATTAATGGCAGCATAAAATAACAATAAACATTTATTATCCTCACAATGTCTTTGGCCAAAAATCCAGGAGCGGCATAGCTGAGTTGTTCTGGCTCAGGGTCTCTGAGAAAGCAGTCAGGATGCCAGCTGGGACTACTGTCATCTGAAGGCTTGACTGTGGCTGCAGGATTCACTCTCAAGGCTGCTCACTCACACAGCTGGGAGTAGATGCTGGTTATTGGCAAGAAGGGTCAGTTTCTCTCCATGAGGACCTCCTAAGGCGGCTTGAGTGTCACCATGACATGGCAGTAGTTTTCTCCAGAGCAAGTGCTAGGTGAAGTGGCAATGTCTTTGATAACTTAGCCCCAGGAGCCCCCAACAATCATTTCTACAATGCCTTACTGGTTACACAGGTCAGTGCTGTGGGTCCCAGGAGGCAAGGATCATTGGGCGCTGCCTTGGAGGCTGGCTGCCACGCCTATTAACAGCCTATTATTAGCTCTACCAGGGACTGTAATTGGGATTTGGGAGAGGTTTTAAAAGTGTGATATCCTTAGAGATGACTTAGTCTTTATCTACATTTTAGCTCTGGAGTACATGTATTAGAAACTTGGGAAATATGTGAAGAACGAACTAACTTGTCCTTTAAATAATATGTAGGCATTCCCAAGCAGAGAGCCACTCAAGGGATAGTGCATCTATGAGCCCTTTCTTTTAAATACACATATACATGAATTATGTGTTTGTGTGTGTGATAAAATGTCATCCACAAAATGAAATATAATAAAAAACTTAGGAATATGTAAGCTATAATCAAAAAATAGTGATGATCATTGAATTCCTATATACAAAAATATATGTATGCATATGTATATATATATACATATATATCATACAAATATATAAATACATATTCTACATATAAGTATTCTTTCTTCTCTCAATAGAGATAAAAAATATATGACAACTGTGAATTACAATGAAATAATAGAATGAAATGGTATAAACCTTAACAGAGCAAAAGTAATAATAGTAATATAATTTTTAAAATTTATTAAAGTATAAGAAAAACAATTTTGTTATTTTTCTTAGTGAGGAGGCAATCAATACTGTCTAAATATGAAACCTGGAATTTTTGAAAGATACTAAGTTCTTAATTTTTTTTCCGAATAGTTTTTCTGTTTTCTTAACCTTAAAGGATTATAAAAACTAAAAATACTTTCCATGATGAATAAACATTTAGCTGAAGTTTAGCAGTTTCTTTAGTTTCATTTTAATTCATTTTTCTGTTGTTAAAGTCACATAAACTTAAATACTTTTAATTTTAGAGAAACGCTCATAAGGCAAAACCCTGTTTCTAGAAAATTATTTTTGTCCATTTCTCCTGCCGCTTGTGAATGTGAACAGAGACACTTATGGAAGAATAGTAGCCAATGTTTATGGGGCCATTTCCGATTTGGAAAAGGCAATAAATTTCTGCTCTCTCCTGTACTCTTTAGTAGCTGAAGTTTTCACAATGAATATGCACAGATTTATGAATATGATAATGAGGGACTTAAAAAGAATATTATTTGATGGAATGTATGGTCATCTCATTTTAATGCTTACCCTCAAAATGTTGAAAACTCAGAGGCCCTTGAAGATGTTGTAGATGGGCCATCAGTTTGTAGAGGTGCAAATTTACCTGCTTCTTGTCCTACCGGTTAGAGGGTAGACTTACTGTAGCCAAAGACAATGGGTTCAGATCCCCAAATAAACCATTTGTCTTCTCCCAGAACTGTGGCCCCATGTACACTCCTAACCAGGGCTGGACCTCTTGTAAAGGCAAGTTCCTGATAAGGATTCACTCCTGGAATTCTTATCAAATCCCACTCCTTAGTTCACAGTCGGGGCATCAGTCTTGTGCATGAAGAAATTAGGAACACAGCCCCCCAAAAGCAGCACAATAGCTATGTGGAAGGAAAGGCCCCAGGAGAAGAGGGGTGCACTGCAAAGTCTGAAAAACAGAAAGAAACAGTCATGGAAACCCTTAACACCCAAGTCAAAGATCTCTTAAAAGTTGATCCTAAAAATCTTTCTATCGAGAGGGAAGTTTTTGGTTTTCATGACTCTTCATCCTTGGCCTCCCAAGGTTTCTCACTGAGCATTTTGAGTGGACAACCCCTTGTCATAAAGGCTTTCCTAGCCCCCCTGGCCTTCACCCAGTAAATACTAGTGGTGCCCGTCAGTCATAAGATACTCCCCTCATTTCTACCTCCATTCCACACTCCCCTCCCCACAGTGGGGACCAGGGAAGTTCCATCCCTCAGCACTTATAGTTCACCCATTTTCCATTAGAACATAAAGCTTTTTCTTGCTCCTTGTTGAATCTCCAGTGACTGGCACATAGTAGGTACTCAACAAACACTTTTGAGTGAATGAACAATAACCAATATAAGATTTGCTATGGAGATGCAGATGTTAGTGTTTTAGGCAGATTACAATTTTTAAATATTTACATCATAAAAATTCACTCTCATTAAATCCCTGGTAGTTGGAGCCTTAGCTTATGAACAACCCCAGAAAAGAGAGGAGAACAGAGGCAGAAACTAACACTTGTTGACACCTACTGCATGCCCAGCAAAGCACTAGGCCCACTGCATGTGGCTTTAGGAGGTAGTGATCACATCTGTACCTGATATGGCACTGTGGTAAATGGCAGAGCTGGGATCTGGCTGGATTCCGCAGTCCCGGCTTTTGTGTTCCACCCCCTGGGACCCTTTCAGTGGGGTTTGCTCATCGACACTCACCCTCCTTTCAGATGCTCTCGAGAAAACACATCTTCAGAGATTTCGCAACAGCTTGATTTATTTTCCAGGATGTCCAGACAAATTCCATCTCTTCAGAGTCTTGATTGTATAAATAGAGCCAACTTGTCTCTCCCATTACCTCAGTCCAGCCACAGGGGTCAGAGGACAAGCATCTTGGCAAATGCCTTCAGCCACTTCCAAAATGAATACATTCCTTAATCCTCGCCTGATGCAACCCCAAGTGGCCTCTTGGGGACCTGAAGAAAGCTCATTCTGTCTATCTGGCTTTGCGTGAAGGAGGGGAAAGGGTGGAGTAGAGCTGGAATTGTTACGTTCCCATCTCCACGTCACGTTGGCTCCAGTCTTCCCTCTCACGTGGCTGGTCCAGGGCCTATTTCTAAGTGCAGATGATATGCAGGAGCCACAGGGCGATGAAAAAGAAGCACCCCAGGTCCTCTTCTCCGGAGAGAGTGTTGCTCCCTCCTTCACAGGACCCCTGGAGGTGGGGAGGAGAATGGGAAGCTACCAGGAGTCTGACAGTCCCTTCAGAACAGGGGCATGTGTAGGAGCGTCTCTCTGCCTCTCAGGCCCCATCTCCCCTTCGGCGGGTGTTGCTCCCCACTCAGCACAGCCTCACCACCAGCACTGCCCCTTCTCCTGCTGGGACTCTCCCTTTTCCCTTCTCCCTTCTTCTTTTATTTTTCCTCCTCCTCCTCTTCTTTCTTCTTCCCTGTGCCTAGCTATGATTCCCTAACCTTCCACTTTGTACTTCCTTTCTGCCAATGCCAACTAGATATCTCTTCTCTCTTCTCCACAAAACGCCCCTTTCTACTCCTGGAGGGGTGGGGGGGCCTTCCCTGCTCTCTCCTCTGATATCACACAGACTTACCGTTTGGTCGCCAGTGGGTTTTACTAGTGCTCTCCATCCTGCATCGCCCCTGCCCAGCACTTTCCACAGAAGTTCATAGCCAGGCTGCTGGAGGGCCCACCACCAAAGCTCCCTGGCTTTGATTAGCCCCCAACATGCGTCCTGCATCTATCCTTTTCAGGGCTGGGCAAATTGATGGCCCCTCTACCTCCTCTTTATGGTCTTGGATGAGCGTACAAGGCAAAGGTGAACATTCAGTTCAGATTTCAGCAATTGAAGGGGCCTCTATTTCCATAGATGGTACATTTTTTCTTCTGAAATTGTGCACACCCTACAACCAGCTTCCTTAGGAGTGTGCATTGCTACGACCCCGCACAGGGTGCGTGGGAAGCAGGGATTTCATTTCCACAGGCCGAGACACATGCTGGAAAAGGCTGGGGCGTTTGCCACCTCCTTTCATCTGGAGATAGAGGATGTCATTAAAGCCACAAACCTAGCTCTTGTTGCATTTTGGGTTTGCTGTTCCTAGCTCTAGTCTGGTCTTGCTTGTTTACTGAATGCTTTGACCACAAAGCAAAAGTTCTGAAATTAATGCGGATTGTTTCCAGGCCTGCTCCCAGCATGCCCCTCCCTTCCTCTGACTCTGCGTGCCCACCACCCACCTCTTGCAACAGCCCTGCCCAGTGAGACCCCTCCCTGGGCCTCTTAGGCCTGAGTGAGCAGGGGGACCACTCAGGGCCTTGTCCAAATGCACGCCTGTGCCTGGGGGTGGGGCTGGGATCCTGCATTGAGAAATGCAGCTGGTCCTCAGCCCTCACCTTGAGTTGCAAGGGGACAAAATGGGAGCAGAGGAATGAATGCTGAGGCCTGGGCTAGTGCTTCCCAGCCTGGGCCCCACGGTGGCCTCACCTGGGATGCTTTTAACAATTCCGTGCCCAGGGTGCACTCCAGACCACTTCCGTCAGGATCTCCGGAGGAGCCCGGGCTGCAGCATTGTTTAAAGCTCCCCAGATACCAATGACCATGAGCTGTCAAGGTCGTGGATTTCCACTCTCGAGTTTAAAGGACAGAGGACCCACATCTGCAGGAAGGAAAGAGGATGTGCTCTGAAAGTAGCCTTGCCCACCAGCGTCCTCTACCGGGCCAGGAAGGGGTCCTTCTCCAGGCCAGGAAGGGTCCCCCACAGGGCCAGGAAGGGGTGGCTGGGTTTGTCATCTGCAGAACGGGGTTATGTGAAGCCAATTTGAAGACCAGGGACTCAGGGAAAGTCGGTGTCTGTATTGACCTCTGAGCATGGGACAGCAGGTGGAGGAGCCCTGCTGCAGCATGGAGGAGGCAACATGTGGAGGCTGCTGAGGAGCCCCCAGCCCCTGTGTGCTCAGGCTGGTATCCTCAGGGTGGTGTCCTCAGGGTGGTGCTTAAGAAAGACCTGAGATTTAACACCAGCCCATTAACCACCTCCCCTTATCCCCCTCAACACCACCCTCATCCCTTTAAACACCCCACTCTGTCTACAGAGGACTTTAACAGGGCTGTACCTGAATGAAGGCTCCAGGGACAGTGCCTGATGGGATGTGCCCCAATTTCCACAGCCTCCCAGGGACAGCCAGCCTCCCCACTCTAATCAGTGTGGTTTAGAACATCAACATCTGGGCAAGGAAAAATGTTACCAGAGTGTTGTTGAAAAAAGTGAAGGGAGCTCAAGAGCCTAAAGGACGTGCCACATGAAGTTCTTGCAGAGGTCAAGTGCGGAAGACCTACACCCCTGCCAAAGAGGGATGGGGCCCCCACCAGACACGCCAGGTGGCACACGGGCATTCCCCGCCTTGCACCATGGTCCGGTTTCTGAAAGGAGGCGCATGTTTGTACACATCAAACCCAAAGACCAAAAACTTACGCTATGTCAAGCCAGGCCACAGAGAGAATCAAACACCACTAGCCTCTGGTCCCCGCAAAGGAGGGACACCCTCAGGGAAGAGTCCAGGGCCTACGCTGCTGGGAAGAGCACTGGTCTAAGCATTGGGAGGCTGCCTTCTGGGTTGCTTAACTTCTCCCCCAAGTGCCTGCCCTCCTGCAGAGTCTGGCCATGTCACCCCCAGCTGGTGAGGGGACACCCCTGGAGCAGCTGCCCACAGACTCAACATGTCTTCCCAGAAATGTCTGCTTTAAAAACAAAAAGGCTTGCATTCTGCTCTGTTATAAGCCCTGCACCCTGAATTGGTCCCCATCAGGTACAATTAGAATTCCAGAACACTGGGCGTCAGCCCTCTCTGGGCCTGGGCCACCTCCAGGGGGACATGCCCAGTCCCAGCAGCAAGCCACTCAGACGTGGCTCCTTGGGAGCTTTCTGACCATGGCACGACCTAGTGGTGTTTTAGGATCATCCGTCCATCAGCAGTGTGAGGGGAGCCTGGGCAGCCTAGAGTCAGGGAGGCCAGGGGGTAGACCTGGACAGGGCAGGGCTGGCCCAAAGGAAAAAACAGACTGATGATCAGAGGTTCTGGAGGAAGGTCCGGCAGCCTAGGGTTGCTGCTGGGAGGGGGTGAGGCAGGGGCTAATATATAGGCACAGGAGGCTCATCCCACTTTCAAAGCATCAGCTGAGAAAGGAGAGCACGCCCCTCCTAATGTCCTTGCAAACACCATCTACTTTCTTAAAAGGAGATCAAAGGAGGTCGGCCTCTAACCCCATCCCACTCCCCAGGCCCCTGAGCCCGTCACTGAGGGCCAGAGCTCCCCTGCCAGGCCTGCTTGGACTCCCAGCTGACCCTGCCGGGGAACGCAGGAAGGTCCAGCCCCAGCAGCTGGCCAGCAGCCAGCTCTGACCCGGCAGTCTGCCGATGGCCCAGGGGAGGTCGTGCTGGCTCCTGACTCCGCTCCCACCCGACCTGACCCTCTGGCCCCAGTGAGTCAGGCTCCTCTCAGCCCACATCAGACTCATTGCCAAGAAAGCTCTGAGCCACCCCTAATAAGAGGCAGCACTTGGCCAACCTCTTGCACAACCCAGCACCTCTCACCTTCGTCCAACTGCCGCCCGGCCCCTCTCCTCTGTTCCCTTGCCCTATCCGTCTAGTCACCAGGCCTCTCCTGGCTTCGTCCCTTCCCTGGCCTCCAGGGGTGTGAGGCACCAGCCCAGGAGCCTCTTCTGTCTCCACTCCAACAGCCACTCAGCCCTGCTCAGCTGATCTGTCCCTTCCCACAGCTGTCCACCAGGCTCGAGATCCACAGAGCCCCTGGTCCAGGAGCCCACCCGGACTCAGCAAGGTCCTAGAGGGCTGATATCTCTACCTCTGATCCTGTGTCAGGATGGAAGAGGGTCTAGGTAGGGGCTTTGTCTGGTGAGCCAAACAGAAGGAAAATGGAGAAGTCTGCTCTGGAAAGAAAAAGCAGGCTTAGGATTAATCTCTAAAGTGCTCTCGGGTGCGTTTTTGTGTCCTGGGCTCTGATGGACACATCTGGGACCAGCCGTCAGTGAAAGTCCCCAGGAGTTGATGTGGGGTCCATAGGTCCACTGCCTTCTTGTCATCAGAGCTGTTCCCAATGAGAACAGGACCCCAGGCAACAGCCAAGGGCACTAAACGATGGATTTCTTCATTATTTGAGAAAGACAGTGTCCCTTTTGGTCCTTAGGTTGCAGACATTTCTGGAAACTCTCCTTTCCTATAATTGCACCAATTGCCAAGCCCTGGGCAAAGTGAATTAATTCAAAAGATATTCTGGAGAACCTGCTGTTCGCTTCTCCTTCCCCAGAGCTGCCGTGGCCTCGGGAACAGGCTGGCTGGAAGATGATGGCCATGAGGCCGTGTTAGATGACACGTTTGCTGGCCTAGTTAAGCCCACGAGGTCACAGGGAAGGCAAGAGCTTCGAATCAGCACTAACTCACAGCAGCCACTCAGGGAACACCTCCAGGCACGGCCCTGCCCACCCAGGACAGCAAGAACATGCTAGAGAGACCACAGCCTGTCCCTATGGACATGTTTTTGCCTTGCTACCAGGAATGGATAGTCTTTTGGAGAAAGAGCCAGGAGAAGGGTTCTAAATTAGTACAACAGTTCCAGCCATGTTTTCTAAACACTGGGAGAAGAATTGGGGTCCAAACATAGGAACCGGGAACTCTCACCATCTGACCTCTGGTACCCTGGTTTCACCTTGTATTGCCTGCAGATGCCCCTGCCCACACTCTGGCAGCATCCACACTGGGATTTCCTGGCACAGACCTTGTGCTTTCCCAGGCGTTTCCGTGGCCTGAGTGTACCCACCACCCCCAACATGAAAGCCTGGCACCATCTCTCCAGGGCTGGGAGGTAAGGGGGCTGCGTTCTGCTCAGAAGCTGCCCTGTCCTCTCCTTGGCCACTGCGCATCTCCTCCATTCTGTCCACCCTTCTCTCCCACCACTCCGCAGGCAGGGCCTGGGCCCCTCACTTCTGCTCCTGGGGTAGTCCAAGGGCACACAGTAGGTGCCCAACAAGAGTGCTCTTACAAGAAGGGTGGGGGAGCCTCTGCTTCTGGAGCCTCTTTGAGACCAATTGAAGCCTGGCTTTTTGGAGAGAAGCGAGGCTGATCCAAACAGCCCTTTCTGTCCACATTTCTGAGGGAGAAGAAGGTGCGGGCAGCCAAGGGGAGCGTGAGCACGCCAGGCAGATAATTATGTGTTCTTGGAAGCAGGTTTAGTGGACTGGCTCCGAGCTGAGCTGGGAACGGACTCTGAGGCCTGCGCCTTCAGACGGGACGTGGCCGGGGCAGGGATTTTGCCGTCCAGTTCTAACAAGTGGCCAACGCCTTATGGAAACTTTTGAAAATCGTTCTGTGTGGGACCAGCCAGCTTGTACTTCACTGAGTTGCCCCAGCCATCTTCCCCTTCAATCTGGGAGCACAAGAGGGGAAGCTAAACACCACTGCACGCAGCCCCTGTGCCAAGAACCAAGTCAGCAATTTCACTGCCCTAAGAACCCTCCATTGTCCTATAAAAAGGGAGAAGCAGAGGCCCACGCAGTCCCTGTTGGCAGGGAAAGGGTGAAGCTGGGCATCGGAGCTCCAGCCTGGGCTCTTTCCAGACACAGCGACCTTCTCTTTACAAGGTCATTTTTGCTGGGCGCCTCACTCCAACCCCAAAGCCAAAAATTCCCCCGTTTGAGCAGGATAAACATTCCCATGGCAAAGGAACGCCGTGTTCCCCAGAGGAGATACGATCACGTTGCTCCTGCCGAGGCTGCGCAGGCTTATGAAACGGAACACGGGGCTGAGGGCCTGGACCTGGGCCCGGGGCAGCCACCCTCCCTCAGCCCCCAGCTGTACCCTGCCCAGGAGGGTAACTCCTCCCTGACCCCCCAGCTGTACCCCACAAGACAGTTGGAGACACAGCAGAGCCCAGGGAGGGGAACTGGGTCTAATCTTGACTCCGGAGAAAGCTGCCGGTGTTCCTGGGTCTCTGCTTGCTGTGTCCATCCGAGGTGGAGAGCCGGCTTCAGAAAGCGTGCAGCTTATGTCCATGTGAGAAACAACACTGGCTTTGCTTTCTTGCACCTTGATTTCTCCGTCTGTAATTGGGACTATTGTTTGCATAAAGGAGAGACTCCAAGGTGACTCTGGATGACTCAGGATAGCACACCCCTGTGCAATCATTCATTCTTTCCATCCCTCATTAAACGTATATCGGAGGCTTGTTATGTGCTAGGCTGGCTCCCCGGCCCTGCAAATACAGAAATCCACAAGAGAACAGGCCCTCTCCTTAAAGGGCTCATAATGTGTACACACATTTTCCATCAAAAGACATATAAAAATGTTTGCAGTATTGTGGTTAGAAAAGAATATCTAAGCTACCCATTCGCAACTCCCACCTGTGTACTGATGCCCCATTCCTTTAAACACATACACACACACACACACACACACACACACCAAAAAACAACAACAACAAAAAAAACAACACCATTTTTCCTTGATTAGATGATAGACATTGCTTTTATATTTTAACATTTCTGAAATCAAGATGTTCCATTTTTACTAGCAGGAATTTTCTTCTTCCTTGGGGATGTACAAAATAAAGATACATCTTACAGTTGATAGATAACATCTTAGATTCAATGAAATACGTTTGGAAAAAAAGTTATTTTTCAACTGGACTTTTAATGGATTTCACAGCCACTGAATTTAACACAAAGCCTTTCCAAAATATTTCTATTTCACCCAGATGTGTGGTGTCACGGAAATCATGTGTCTAGATATCTAGTTAGTTGCTCCTTGCTTTTTATCTGGATGGCTTGGAAGGAATCCTGCAGAGCAGCCCGGATGCTTTATCACGTCGTGGCCACCAGAGGGAGACAGAGCGTTGGAGAGGGACAGGTTGCCAGGTTTGTTAGCTTTTGCTCTCAAACCTCCCCCTCATGCTCCCCGCAGAGCAATCTGAAACTCCGGATACTCACCTCCAGGGTCAGATAGAGAAAACGACCCCCTTCCAGGCAGGTGGCAGCATCGAAAAGGGGAGTGGGTTGGATCTGAATGATATTGGCTGATCTACGCTCAAAATCAGCTTTTGTTTAAATGATCTCCTCCTGGGAATGAGGACAGGTAGTAGACATGGCAGAGTTCTGGCTCAGAAATGCAGGGCTGGTGGGTGGCCCTATACCCTACTTAAGCTGTTCAGTTCTCATGAGACCCACATGATTTGTAAAGTTCTCCAAGGAAATGTTCCCACTCTAGTATCACCTGTAGCTTTCTGTCTTTCCTCCCCTCATTTAACTGTTTATTTATTGAGCACCTACTATGTGCCAGGCACTGTGCTAGGAGCTGGGGTTACAGCAGCCAACAGAACAGACAAGGTCCCTGTCCTCATGCCTGCTAAATGCCAGTAGAGAAGCATAAATATACAAATAAATATATCATTGAGTGGTGCAAAATGCTATAAGAAAAAATTCTGGGTCCTCTGACAGCATGTGACAGGAGAACACAGTCAGGGGTAGATCTGGGAAGGCTACTCTGGAAAGTGCTCATTGAGACAAAGCCTGAAAGATGGGTAGGAGTTACCCAGGTAAAGAGCAAGGTAGAGACCTTCTAGGCAGATGGATCCACATTTGAAGTGGAAATGTACTTACTTAACACCTTCTAGGCACTAAAACAAGGCCAGTGTGGAGCCCACGGACAAAGGGCAAGAGAAGCACAGGACAGGCTAACACCTAACGGGAACTCAGTGCTACAGAACCTTGCATGCCATGTAAAAGGCATCATTTTCCATCTGTAGCCATTGAAAGGTTTTAAGCAAGGAACTGACATACATGGATTTCAGTATTAATAAGACAGCTCTGATGACCCTGAGGAGCACGACTTGGAGGAGAAATCTGAGAAGTGGGGAGGCCAATTGGGACTTACCAGAAAGGTGGCAGCGGGTGATGGCAGCCAAATAGTAACATCGGACATGAAGGTGTTTTTAGAGATAGAAATACTGGACTTGGAGACTGGAGGAGCAGGGAATATTGAGTTTGACTCCTGAGATTTCTGAAGGAGCAGTTTGGAAGGGAAAAAGGACTTGTCCTTGGATAAGCACCTTTGAGGGGAGAGGACAGGACTTAGGAAGAAAATGAGTTGTTTCAGTGTATTAACTTTAAGCTACTTCTGGAACATCCACAGGTGTAAACTAGACAATTAAGTCAATGAATCCAATGCTCAAAACTGGGCTGGGAATGCTAGATTTTGGAGTCATGGCAAGATCAAGCCATGGCAAGAGCTGAGTTCAGCTGGGCAGGAGCATCACTAAAGATGGCCCAGAATGAGCTCATACTTACAGGAGGAACTAGCCAAGGACAGTGTGAAGGAGCAGCCAGAGAAAGGGTCAAGTGTGAAAGCTAAAGAGAGAAGAGTGTGTCTGGAGGGATGGTCAAGTCCATGGATTACCACTGAGGGGTCTGGTGAGATGAGGACTGAAGCATGTTTGGATTTGCCAGCATAGAGGTCTTACAGCAAGGGCAGTAGGAGTGGAAACCAGACTGGGATGGCTAAAGAGAAAGAAAAATGCCAAGAGCTCAATTGAGGATGGCAAGCATCAATTTAAAGTGAAAGTTGCCTACCCAGTTATGCAATTTCTGTCTAGCAATGTTCATTGCTTGATAAGAGCATGGAAAAGATGGAGGGTTGGGTTAACCTGGCTGGCATTTCACCACACAATAATGAGAGAGGGAGAGAAGAATGAGCAAGGGGGGTGAAAAAAGGAAAATGATGGGCCATGAAATTTAAGTTGGTTAAGAAAGAAAGAGGAGATGAGGGGGCTGGTAGAGGTAAGTGGTTGGGATGAAAGAACTGTATCAGAAGGTGCACTTGAGCAGGTAAGCTGGAAGTCCAGGAGGTAGTGACCAGAGGAGAGAATCAAGATTTTGAGATTTCAGAGTTTGGATGATATCAAGGCCATGTGTGGTTATGGAAATCAGTGGCTGAAAGGAAGAGGTAGTGAGTCACCAGAGATGAGAAAGACAAGGATCTGCAAAGTCAGGAAATAAATGATGAGTTAATGTCAGTGAGGTCAGTATCAATGCCTGAACATTGAAGTTGCTGAAAATTATTGGAGTAGAGATAACTATTAGGAGACCCTAAAGCAGCGGTTCTCAATCTGTGGGTCGCGACCCCTTTGGCGGTCGAACAACCCTTTCATAGTGGTTGCCTAAGACCATCCTGCATATCAGATATTTACATTATGATTCATAACAGTAGCATCATTACAGTTATGAAATAGCAACGAAAATAATTTCATGGTTGGGTCACAATATGAGGAACTGTATTTAAAGGGCCAGAAGGTTGAGAACCACTGCCCTAAAGTCTTCATTGAATGAGAGAGTGAGCAGTTAGAGGGGTAGTATAGGCCTCAAAGAAGAGAGGATTCTACACAAGCAAGGTATATAGTGTTCTGGAAGCAACAGTGAAGAACAATAATTCCTCTCATTGAGAGTAGAAGAGGAAATAGTCAGGGAAATGTTACTAATGCCGGTATAGAAAGGGAGACTTCAGCCCCTTTGGAAATGTCTGCAATCCCTTAGGAATGTCTGCAATGGTAAAGATAAGGAATGCTAGCACCCATTCTAGCGATCTGCATTCACTGGCCTGAGATGCACTGCCCTGCAACTCAGAGGAGGCAGCGCCGAGCAATAGAGAAAATCTAAATCATATTGAAGAGGCTATGTGCAGGTCCAAAGCCAACTCTCAAAGAAACAATAAAGTAAATGAAGACATAACTGAGCTGAAGGAGGCCAGAGAAGAATGGCTAAGATTACTGAATGGGAAGGGGAGAAGTGCAGGACGACCTGGGACACCAGAATAGATTGAGAAACTGAGGACTTCTGGCAGATGTTGTTCCCAAAAGCATGTCATGGCATAAACCCTGGCCCTAGCGGTCCCACACAGAGAGGAAAGGATGCCCAGCCTGGTGCACTCAGCTTCAAACAGATTATACCAGAGTTTCTTACTGTTTCTAGGGAAGGAGATGGAAAGAGCACTGAGGGCAGAGGGGAGGGAAGGGAGACTGGAGGTCAACTATAAGCAATGTAGGCTCCCTAACAATTAAGAAAACAAGTTTCTTTTAGATCGCCACTAAGTTGGAAGAGCCAGATCTATGTGTATGTATTAAGGGAAAATATATGTACAGATAGTACAACGATCAATATAAAAGGTAGAGAAAAATATTTCAGGAGTCAGAAAAAAAGGGGAGACACCTATTCTGGGTGTCAGAGAAATCTTCCCAATGGAATGGACTTTCTTCTGGACTTGGAAGAATAGGGGAGTTTTGGAAGGTAAAGTTCACATGGATGGAGGAATGGCTCTAGGCCGCTCTGGCAGCACAAACTTCTGGAACAGCAGGTCCCATGTGTGTCAGGGCAGACCATATGCTTCCTGAGGCCTCTATCCAGCTTCAGCCAAGTCCATGTGAGCCCGATCCTGATGCACCTGTTCTGTCCCTTTTTCTCCACCAGTTGCATGACCAATGAGCGGCCGCCCCTTGAAGGAGATGTCTGAAACTCACAGCAGTCCTCTCCTGGCAGAGCCTCTTTCCAGCAGATACAAACTCTATGAGTCTGAGTTACCCAGCCCTACCTGGCCCTCCAGCCCTCAGGATACACACCCGGCCCTGCCCCTCCTGGAAATGCCTGAGGAAAAGGTGAGGAATGTTTCTCCTAGGATGTTTCCCAGGTGGGGTGGGGCTGGGGTTGGGAAAGGGTAGTGAAAGGTGCTATTTCCCCAACTACCCAATGCCTGTGTTATATAATGTCACAGAGGGGCCACTGTTCAGGGAGATTCTGTCCCAAGTCAATACGTGGTCACTTCCATGATGAGTCCTACTTGGCCTAAGATGAAAATGTAGCATGTTGTGTGCAACATGATTTTAAGGACAAGAAATGTACACACTCATACACCAGTCTTCCAACCCAGTCTCCAAAATCTTGCCCCTTAGACTTGTTCCCCTGAATTACCTATTGTCTCCAAAAGGAAGGCCTTCATTCAAATGCCAGTCTTTATTTTTTATGCATTTTTATTTATTTCATCAAGGAAAAGAGAGATAGAAACATCAATGATGAGAGAGAATCATTGATCAGCTGTCTTCTGCACGCCCCTTACTGAGGATCGAGCCCACAACCCAGGCACGTGCCCTGAGTGGGAATCGAACTATGAACTCCTGATTCATAGGTGATGCTCAACCACTGAGCCACACTGGTCAGGAGAATGCCAGCTTTTAGCACTTCTTGAACACAGTAGCACAGAGGTAGCCTGGCCACTAATACAGTGGAGAGGGATACAAGCCAGCAATAACCAACCCTGGGGAGAGAGAAGAATCTGACTTCCAGAGTTGCCACACTGTATTATTTAGAACATCCAGTTTTCAACAAACAATAATTAGACATGCCAAGAAATAAGAAAGTATGGAACAGGGGAAATAAGGCAGTCAATAGAAACTGTCTTTGAGGAAGCCCAGACATTAGACTTACTAGAAAAAGACTTTAAATCACCTTAAATACAATTAAGGAACAACAACAAAACATGTCTAAAGATCTAAAGGAACATATGAGAAGTATGACCATAATATCTCACTAAATAGAGACTATCAATAAAGAGGGAATTATTTTTAAAAGAGACAAGTAAAAAATCTGAAGTTGGAAAGTATAATAGAAGTAAAAATTTGCTAGAGAAGCTCAATATCAGGTTCGAGCAGTCAGAAGAAAGAACCAGAAAATTTAAAGACAAGTCAATTGCTGGCATGTCTGTCTAATGGCTTTTCTGAACTAATTCTGGGTAGTATATATTTCTTATCATTTCTAGCCACTGATGTCTTGGGTCAATTAGCCTACTGGTCAGCCAATGATTCGACAGACATATTCTAAGGGATCTGTGTGCATGTTGGGGTATATCTCCAACACTGAGGCAGCTTTCAACTCTACCTCAGCCTGCACTTCCTGCTTGTACAGAGACTCAAACTCAGCCAGATGAGAGCGTAGGGACCTCTCAGTTCTCCTTTGAGCTTACACACTGTCCTGGTCATGTGCCAGCCCTACACATACATGAGGCCTTCTGGATTCACAGAGATACCCCCAAGCTTTTCCAACCCCCCTTTGGACATCTCATTCCTCTGTTTATCTGTTTAAGCTTTTGACTAGCTCATCACTCTCCCCAGTTGTTGTCTACCATCTTGGGCACCATTTTTTCCACTGCCCTCATTGCCTTAATGGAGGAGAGAACTTTAGGTGTATAATTAAAATATAATGCAAGCCATGTGTGTGAGTTAAATTTCTATTAACACATTTTTAAAAAGTAGAAAGAAGAAAGTGAAATTAATTTCAATAATATATTTTACTTATCCTAATATATATGAATCTATATAATATTATCTCAATATATAATCAATATAAAGTATCATTGAGATAGTTTACACATTCTTTTTATACTAAGTCTTTAAAACTCACATAAAGCACATCTCAGTTTAGATTAGTCACATATCAGGTGCTCAATAGCCACATGTCCTGTTAGCTACTACATGGGACAGCACAACTTTAGAGCAAGGAGTCCTGACTGAGGGGTCCACAGATAGAATTGCGGGGTAGGAACTTGGGAGAGGGGGTAAGTCATCTTTATTTTTCTTAACCTCCAACAAACTTTCACATTTACTTCAATTAAGAATATAGGAAATGAACAACAGTCATATTAGCACATGTGAGATTTTTGTCCTTGTCACAGATTGGGTTCCCCTAGGAAGCTGACTTGGAGATTTGCATATAAGAAGTTTACAGGGGTATGCCACTGGGTCAATACCTGCATAGAAGTAAGGCAGCAGGATTAGAGCAGAAGCTGGGCTATGATGCAGTCACCGTAGAGGCCTCGCTGCTCCTGTGGTGAGCACTGGACCTGGGGTGGCCCTGCAGTGAGTCTGAGTTAGAGTGGAGAGGCCCCAGGTATTCACTCCTCACTACCCTGAAGTCATAGTAGGCATTGGGTCTGCCACGGCTATATGTGTATCACAGTCTTTTCTAATATTGTGGTCAGTGCGTTTCAGTGTCATTCGTTTTCTTTGTAATGTTACTTACTTTTTTCATTTACAAACATTTACGTTCTGAAAGGAAGTCCACTGGCTTGCCAAGTTGCCAAAAGGGATCCCTGGCACAAAGGGTTAAGAAACGCTGCTGTGAAGAATGTGTGGAGATCCTGGGCAGAGCTGGTCTGAATGGGGCATTTGGGGCACCGTGAGACGCAGTGCATATTTGTCTTATGATCCTTTATATCAAAAAGGAAAAAACCTGGCAACCTTCTTTATCCCCAAATGCTCCTGCTCTCAAAAAGCTAAATTATCTGATGTTTTGTCGTGGCTTCTCCTGAAAGGATCTCCGCTCATCCAACGAAGGGAGCCACATCGTGAAAATTGAAAAGCCCAATGAAAGGAGTAAAAGGAGAGAAAGTGGGGCAGCCCCCTGGGACTCGGCAGGCCGGGAAGGCATCAGCCTCTTCCGAGCAGTGAGCTACCTGACAGGCGAGATGAAGGAGTGCCGGAGCTGGCTGAAAGGTAAGTCAGTGCCCAGGGAAGAAGCAGCCAGGCCAGGCCAGTGGGCCAGCCCTGCCTCTGGCTTGGAGAGAGAAAGCTGCTCCCTCACTCAGCCATGGTGAGGGCTCCCACCGATGGGGTGTGCCAGCCCTGAGTTGACTCGGGAAGGCTTAACATACCCTAATAACTTGGAATCCCCAATGTTTTGGAATTAAATGCATTTCACTCACTTTAATTGTTTGAAAATCCTTCACTCCTTCAGGGAATAATGGAATAGCTTTCGGACAACCACTTAGCCTATAAGCCATTTCCCAAACAAGCTGATTGGTCATTCTTTCACTTTTGCTGACTGTGTATTATGTGCCAAGTATTGGCATCACCCCACCAATATTCCAGAGTTTTTTCTTTTTAATGTCTTTCTTCTCATCATTTCCCTAAACTAAATGCTGCAACAAACACACCTCACCTCCCTGCCCCCACCTGTACGGGCTGTACTGGAAACCAACCCAGAGAATGAGATCGATTATATGTTCCCTCTTCTGGTCCTGGCTTCCTCCAGGTCCTGACTCAATACTATTGTCACCGCTGTACTAAAGTCACTTCTTTCCCAGCTTCCTTTCTCCAGACTACTGTCTCTGCTGCTCAGATACCAGCCCTCAACTGAATCATACAGCACCACATACAAAGAGCTTCCTTCCCTCGCCACCCCTTCCCTTGGATCAATAAATTTCCCTTGGAATGCTCCTGGGGCTTTCTTGCCAACCAAGCCAATGGCTGGAACGGCATTAAATTGGTCTCAGCATGGTGCCTCAGTGTGTACTGCAAAACTAGCACCCATGCGAACTGACTGCTGGGCCACTCAGAGATGGGCTGGGTGCCAGGCTGAATGAGGGGAAGTGTCCTGGCTCAAGCATCCCTGTCTGCCTTGGTTGCCACGCCAACCAGTGGTCCAGCAGGGAAGCACAGGCTGGACCTTGCTGATGGCTCTGGTTCTGCCCGTCTCTTTCAGATAAGCCGCTGGCCCTGCAGTTCACAGACTGGGTCCTAAGGGGGACTGGTCAAGTGATGTTCGTCAACAACCCTCTCAGCGGGTTCATCATCTTCATAGGGCTCCTGATCCAGAATCCCTGGTGGACAATTGCTGGGGGTCTGGGGACCGTGGTCTCTACCTTAACTGCCCTTGCCTTGAGCCAAGACAGGTGAGTCCCTTTCCATGTTGGTCTTGGGTTTTGAGGCAGACATGTGGAGAGGTGATTACTTGTGTGGTCAGCCTACCTTATCCTTTCAGCCAGGCCAAGGTCTCCTGAGTCTCAACTTTGAACTGGTCATTGGAGATGAATTAAACCACGCCTATGCTCACAGAATTAAACCACGCCTATGCTCACAGCAAATGACAGTGCCAGGCTCCATTTAGCCATAGAGCCTTCTGGAAACACTTCCTCTGTGGCAGGTGCAGAACATTTAGGCAGTTCTTCCCTCATGGAGCCTGCAATTTAGTTGAGGGGGACAAGACTAACAGGCAAGAAATGTCTTCTAATAATATAGGACAGTATGTAATACAGAGTTTGGAAAAGGCAAATTTAAGCCAAATATGCATCCGAATAAAATCCAATCCCTCAACTTGGTTTCCAAAGCCTCTTTAATGCACCCACACTGCCTACCACTCAACGTCACACTTGTTCCCAATTGAGCATTGTTGCTTCTGTGTTTCTAATCCTGCCATTCCCTCAATCTCTCCTCCTCCAGGGAGCCACCCTGATTGCCCCAGTGTACTCTGACCCTTCCTTTCTCTCTGAACAACCACAGACCATACCCCATTACTATATTAGATGGTTCTCTAATTGCTTTCTGAGTTTTCTCTCCCTGGCTATGTTCTAAGCATGTCCAAGATGAGAAGTGCAGTCCAAATGTTCCATATTCCGCTCCAGTGCCTAGAAAAGATTTGAGCTTCATTGCTGATAGGTCAGTACCATGTCCTACACCATAAGTGCAGAATTTTAGGCACCTTACATACGCATTCTTCCAAAGAGCCATGACTTCACCACTGCCCACAATGAGCCACTGACACAGCCACATATCCGGGTCAGAACCTCCACCACTGCCCTCCATCACCACCCCTAGTATCCAGCCCCTATCACCACAGCCCACTGATCCGGAGACTGTACTTTACAGATAGTAACCCAAAGTCAGCAACACTGATGCTGCCGTGCTGTGATGGAACATGATCCTAATGAAGATCCTTTGGCATTGGGGTTGAACCTAGTTTTATAGTTTTAATGGTCAGAACAGGGGTATAAGGTAATGGTTTTCCTCATGAAAACCAAATCCAGAAGCCACCAGACTTTTGGCAGAGAAGAGTTCTAGGAGGCCATCTCCACAGGGAAGGGCAGCTGTGGAAGCAACCCCTAAGGCTCCCCCAATTTTATCTCCCCAAGCCTTCCTCATTTTATTCCCACTGCCCCTGCTATACCCAGCCACTGGTGCTGCGGGACTTCACAGGTATGGGCCAGCCATCTTTGCTGTTTGCCTGAAGCAGCTTGAATGTAAAACAAAAAAAGTACTAATTCTAACACCAAATGCAAATGAGAAAATAGAGAGAAAATGCAAGCACAATGAAAAATAATTATTTTCCCAAAACATGGATTTCTGCTTCTCAGATAATTACTCTAGTCCTGAGGAGATTCTGAACACCCCCCTTCTCTTCCAGCCCCCCATCTACAGCTGCCCCTGACCTCCACTCCCACCCACCCCCCTCTCTCTTACACCCACACACACACACACACACACACACAACTTCCCGGTGTTACACCTCAGGTTTCTTTCAGATTTCCCTCTACATGTAGCAATCTGAGGCTCCCCTGAGAAGGAGAGTGTAGACACAGAGAAGACAAAAGTGTATAATTTAATTCTAGATCAGCAAAGGTAATCAAGGCGCGCACGTGTGTGTGTGTGTGTGTGTGTGTGTGTGTGTGTGTGTGTGTCTGGAAGGTGCTGGCAGCTATTTGATTGCCCAACATCCATCGAATAAACTGACTCCTCTGTGAGCAGCAGGAGAGAGGGACAATGAGGTCAAATGCAGATTACTCTGCTTCCCCCCAGGTCCGCGATCGCCTCCGGACTCCACGGGTACAATGGGATGCTGGTTGGACTGCTGATGGCCGTGTTCTCCAAGAAGTTTGACTATTACTGGTGGCTTCTGTTTCCCGTGACCTTCACCTCGATGGCCTGGTGAGATGCCTCATTGTTTCTGCTCCTAGACCCACAGAGCCCCAGGATGACTGCTGTGTCTAGAATGGACAGGGATGTGCACCATCACCAGGCCCCACATCTTCACAGTCAGGCTGGTCTGTCCTGAAAGACATTGTGAAAGTCCATGAGTTCAGTCACACCCAAGAAGATCATGTTTGAATCTGGAGTGACAGGGATCCTTTAAAGCAACAAAGCACCGCACATTTGGTCTCGTGCTGACAGTCCTCCTTGCATGACAGGCGTCATGGAAAAGGCTGACATGCATTTCCTACATGCACAGTGCTAAGCAGTGTAGGGCTATTACTGTCCCCGCGTACAGAAGGAAAGACCAAAGCACACAGAGGTTACATAGTTTGGCCCAAGGTCACACTCGGTAAAAGAGATCACTACTAGCCTTCTGAACCCAGAGCCTGCACTGCTAAACCACAGGCTCTGTAGTAATCATCTATTCTGTGGCCAAACCAAGATCCAAAAGCTGAAAACTCGCTGGTGATAGATGCATAGAGCTTTCCTGGACCAGTGCATCTGTATTCAGAGCATAGAACCTTTGATGAGAAACATCAGCTGAGATCTTACTGTGAAATCACCTCATTTTGCAGAAGGAAGGTAAAGTAAGGTGGGAGCGTATTAAGAACTATCCACTGGGTGCAGGGTGTGTGAGGCCTTTTACTTGTGGGGGCCTTAGTTTACTTGCATCTGCACCAGGTCTGCAGGGTCCGAGGGCGCCTGCTGAATGCAGAGGCAGGAGGCCCGAAACGAACCCGTAACCTGCAGCCCTGGGCTCACCTCGTCTCAGACATGCTGACTGATTTTTAACATCTCTAAGAAGCAAATGGCTTTCTTTGATTTCAAAGTCTAGAGTTACTAAAAGCAGTTAGTTTAATGTAGTTTAAGTACTGTTCCATTACTTTTTAGTAGTGCTTGCAAATAAATTACTACATTAAGCATTCCAGGGAACTTATGTTTTTTCTTGGGGCTTCTTTCTTAATCTATCAGGACAAGCAGCTAAAGCAGTCAATTCTATGGGGATTTCCTTAATATCCCCCACGGGCCTCCATGTAAGGAGTAGGAGGACTTGTCCTTATTTGCATGCATTTGGTTTATAACTGCACAGATTAAGCCCCTTGGCACAGTTCCTCAGCCACATCACACTGGGTGGCAATTTGTCAGCCCCACCCTCGCTTCCCAATTTTAAAGATAAACACCACTGAGCGCCCTACTCTGGGCTGAGCTCTGTGCTACTGCTGTAGTTGTTCACTTATCTCACTGAGTCCTTAAAAGCCAATCCACAGTATAGGTATTAGCAGTGTCATTTTCCAGGTTTATCCAACAAATGTTTGCTGAGTGCCTGAGATATGCATGGACTATTCTAGGTGTTGGGGACCATTGTGAGCAAGAGAAGGTCTCCATCCCCTCAGACCTTACATTTTTCTTGGCAAAGATAGAAGTAAATGTATGAACCAGTGAATTAAAAGGATCACTTCAATGTGTGATAAGTACTTGAGGAAAACAAGATGGGGCAAATGGAACAGATAGTGATTCCAGATGGGGATGTCAGGACACCGCTTTGCAGAGGGGTGTTTGGCCTAAATGACAAGAAGGTGCCTGCCATCTGCAGATTTGAGTGAAGGATGCTGCAGGCAGAAGCAGCACGTGGACAAAGACCCCAACTGGAGACTTGTGATGTGTTCTAGAAACAAGACCAGTGGGGCTGAAACCCAGAATGGAGGGGGGCAGAAGGTGAGGCCGAAGTAGATGAGGGCCCAGGCCCCATATGCCTCGTAGATAAGTGAGCCTTTGGATTTTCATTACAACTGTGACAGGAAGCAGCTAAAGGATTTAAGCAGAGGAGTGATGCGGTATGGTTTAAATCTAAGCAAATCACTCTGCTTGCAGTGTGGAGGATGGATTTCAACTGGACAAGAGTAAACACTGAAGGCATAGTGAGTTGTTTGCTACAATAACCCACAAGGGATGAGGACAGTCTAGAATAGGGTGGTATCCAGGAGGTGGCGAGAAGTGGTTGGGCTTGGATATATTTTAAGGAAAGTAGAAGCAATAGGCAGATAGAAGATATTTTTTTGTCCATGGTACTAAAGATATTACCCAGAAAG
>NW_006292687.1:162584-184498 GCF_000327345.1 Myotis davidii | reverse complement strand
GGAAGAGAGAGAGAGAGAGAGAGAGAGAGAGAGAGAGAGAAAGAGAGAGAGAGAGAAAGAGAGAGAGAATCTTCTAATATTTAGAAATTGGCAAAAGAGAGGAAGAACAACTGACAGAGAGTTGTGAAGGAGCGGCTGGAGAAGCAGGAAGAAAACTGAGGATGTGCAGTGTCATGGCAACCCAGACAGAGAATGTTTCAGTCTAGTCAGAGGGTCCAGCAATCAAATGCAGGGAGCAGGGGATGACTATGAATTTGACAAGATAGACATCACTGGTGAGCTGAATGAGAATCATCTTCATGGGGAGAACTCTGATTAGAGTGGGTTTAGGAAAGCACTGGAGGAGAAAGATTGGGGTAGCAAAGATAGATAATACTCCTGAGGTGTATTGCTGTAAAAGGAAAGAGAAATGGGGCAATAACTGAGCAGACATTAGATTAAAGGGGGAGGGCTTTTAAGGTAGAAGATACTAGAATATGTTTGTGCACTTATGAGGAACTAGAATATGTTTATGTATTTATGAGGATAATCCAGAGAAAAAGGAGAGAATCACAGGAGGGAAATCCTTGAGATAGATTGGTTCCCTAGGTACAGGGAAAAGAATTTGTCTGATAAGGAACAGGAACACATCCATCATGTGAAATAGGCAATGAGGAGAGCATGTGGACACAGGGAAGTTGAATGTGGATCTTTTGGTGGGGAAATGAAGCATTTCTCATCTTGTCATTTCTATTTTCTTAATGAAGTAAAGCAGGGTGGTTAACTGGAACTAAAGGAAAGCAGACGTGAAAGTTGAGGAGAAAAGAGGAGATGTGAAATACTTGTCTCAGCAAGTTGGAGAATTAATTGGTTAGGGATGTGAACAGGGTTTTCAGGCAGTCTTAAATGCCCATTTGGGCTTCACAGTCATTAATTAAAAGTAGACCACTCAGCGGGATCCTATGATTTCATGTTTTGTCCTGAGCTCGCTGAGTGTGGAAGACGTAGGGTGTTAGATGTCCAGGGTATCCGGTCCCTTCAGAGGAAACAAAGCTAAAGAAGATTAATTACCTAATGTTGCTCACTCAGCCTGTAGTTAGCATTTGCACTCAGCTCTTTCTCCAAAAATCTGTGTTCTTTCCAAGGAAGAGGCCAAGAAGAAAGGAAACACAAACAACTCAAGGTGTCATTTTCACATGGTGGTTCCCAGAGTAATTCAAAGTATTTTAACTGAATCCAATCCTGTGTGCTATCTATATGCCATGGCAGCTCCTCCCAGAGGCCAGACTCCTAAAACATTATCACAGCTTAGCATAGTAGCCATTGCACATCTAGATGAGCCAAAGACAATACATGATATTTTGTAAGAATTACATTTTGGTTCACTTTATTGGTTTAACTAACAAAGAAATGTTTATTTTATAAAGTTTTCTATTCAAGACAGTTTTATATTATTTTTAAATTTTGTTTCTCAAAGGTGCGGCCTTAAATTGAGCACCCTGTCCCCAATCACAGGTCAATGGACTTCTTGAGTCTCAAGAGAGCCAGGAAGAACTGTATCAGGGAGAGGGGACAGTAAATGGCACAGTGGTTGGAGCTGAAGAGATGGTGTAGCTCTAGGAATGACTACAGTGATATTAACCCTTTGCTTCTTCCATCATCAGCCCAGTTCTTTCTAGTGCCTTGAACTCCATCTTCAGCAAATGGGACCTCCCAGTTTTTACACTGCCCTTCAACATTGCGGTGACCCTATACCTGGCAGCCACAGGCCACTACAACCTCTTCTTCCCCACAACACTAGTGGAGCCCGTGTCTTCGGTGCCCAACATCACCTGGACGGAGATCCAAGTGCCCTTGGTAAGTTACCCTGTGGCAGATGAGTTTGGACCCCCTGATCCCACTGCAGACCTTCTCTCTAACTGATTCGGGCATTCCCCAGGCTCTCCGCTGCTCTACATGCCCCTCCCTCACATGACGGGTCTGGTGGAGAAGAGGACAGGAAAGGGTCACTGCCACCTTCACATGTCTGTCAACAAATCTTCATTGAAGCCCGAGCTGGTTTGGCTCAGTAGATAGAGAGTCAGCCCGCAGACTGAAGGTTCCCAGGTTCATTTCAATTCCAGTCAAGAGCATGTACCTCAGTTGCAGGTTCAATCCCCAGCCCTGGTCAGAGAACCTCCTTCTCCTTCTCCTTCTCCTTCTCCTTCTCCTTCTCCTTCTCCTTCTCCTTCTCCTTCTTCCCTTCCATTCTCTCTAAAAATCAATGGAAAATCCTCAGGTGAGGATTAACAAAGCAAAAAAAAAAAATTATTGAAGACCCAATCCATGCCCTATCCATGAGGCATGGTCCAAGTGATAGCTGCAGTGATGTGTGGTATTGCCAGAGAGAAAGGCCCCACCCATCTGTATTGTGTGACTGTACAGTTCATCACTGAGGGGCCAGGGTGGAAAGAGCCACAAAGAAGAGATGGCTCTTGTTCACCTTCCAAATAAACAGTTAGAAAGTGGTAGAACCCAAATCCACGTACCCTGAAACCCAAACACACTCTCTGAGCTCCCCACCCCACCACCACTCTGACAACAGGCTTCTCTTCTACCATCCAGAGCTGATTTGAAGACTCAATGCCATTTCCCTCGTTCTCTTTAAAACAATGAGGGGAGTGACTTCCTTTTTGTTGAACAGGCATGTTGTTGTTATGTGAGGATTATCCAGAGTATGAGGAGCCTGGAGCTCAGTAAATTTCCACCACACACCTGACTTCCCCTCACACCAGGGTGTCAGCTATGGCCTGAAAAGCAGCGGGGAGGGGAGGCAGGCCTCCTGGGACTATAGTTCACCAAGTCCCTGTAGAAGGAATCTTCATTCTAAATCCAGGCTTCTTTCCAAGTCAGCTTGTTTCCTCATTCCTCTCATTCTTGGCTGCTTGGGCTTAAAATCTGTGTTCCCAGATGGAAGGTGGGAGCCCAATTCCCCTCAGCATTCCTCAGACTTCAGGAAGTTGTGGAATATTTATTGAGTAGCTTTCCAGCCTGTCCCCCCCACTAAAGCTGAGGTTCCTGGACTGGTACAAAGTGTTTCAAGTTCCTTTAAATAACACAGGGCCCCACCCTGTCATTCCTTGCACAAGTCTGTAGAGTCTAGCCCAGACAGTGCCTGGTTATTAAAAGGCCACCTCCTCAGAGACAAGGGTGGACAACTCCTAAAAGCTCTGGGAGACTACTCAAGCAAAAAAAAAAATCAGACTAACTGCAGAATCCAATCAAGTTGTGAAAAAAGTACAAAATTTCACCAGTGGGAGAAAGACAATGAACTCCCAACATCTACAATAGATTGTCAATAACTAACCCATTGGTCCCCAAACTCTGTTTCACATCTAAATCCCCTGAGGCGCAGTCATGCTCCATACCAGTTAAATCAGGAAGTCTGGGAGGAGCCAGGCATCAACATTGTTTGTAAAGATATGTAAGTGGTTCCTGTGTACCCGAAGTTTAAAAACCACCGAGCTATTCAATACATGTTATTAAGCACCTATTAAGCACCCTGCCACAAGGGAGCCCTGTCCTCAAAAAGGTGATATGATCTAGTAATGGAAAAAAAGAGTTTGCAGGATTTTAAAGCTGAAAGATCATCTGCTGGGCCATCCTCCTCATTAGAGAGGAGGGCACCAGAGCCTAGAATGAGGAGGTGATATGCCCATGGTCACACAGCCTTGTACAGAGCCCCCCTGAAAGCTGTAGCCCTCAAGCCCCAGGCCAGGGCTCTCCCTGCCCTGCCGATCTCCTTCCCTTCCTTTTTGCCCTCAAAGGACAGCCAGAATGTGGGTGATTCAGTTTGAGCGGGAAAAGGCCATCTGACATCACTGCCAGTTAATCATCTTCAATTCCAACATCACCAAATGACGCTCAGCTCAGGGGCGGCTGGGCTTTGTGCTGTTCTCCAGACGTTCTTCACATTACTTTCTGCAATGCTGAGTGCTCCTCCTTCCCAGGGCCTCCTAGTCCCCAGGCTAACACTGAATGTGCAGCAGCCACCAAGAGACTAGGGGTCAAGCTCAGAGGCTGTAGCTTGGGCTTGGCCACCAATGTGCTAAGTGACCTTTGGACCATCATCCATCAAAATGGCCTTGAATGGTCCCAATATTCCTGGAGTTTTTCTAGGATTTCCTGTAGTTCCTGAAATCCCCAGTGGTAATCTAGAGAGGAGGTTCCCTCAAAGTAGAAGCCATGTGTCCCTCAGAAACACCCTGCCAGCCCCTGGGTTGGGGAGCCCTGCTTGGCTTTGCATGAGCAATGCTCAGATGCCTGCAAGGTGGTGGAATGAGGAGCTGTTTGTTCCAGGTCACACCCTCTCATCTTCTGTCACACACTAGAGGGCACAGCCATACTCCCGTTCAGCCCCATTACCCACCCACCCCCCAGATATGGCTCAGTCCTGGCCCCGAGTCTGGTCTTTGCATGACCAGCCCACACTCCAGTGACCTGGATTCTGTTTACTTTGCAGCTGCTACAAGCCATCCCCGTCGGGGTTGGCCAGGTGTACGGCTGCGACAATCCCTGGACAGGTGGTGTGTTCCTGGTGGCTCTGTTCATCTGCTCGCCACTCATCTGCTTGCATGCAGCCATTGGCTCCATCGTGGGGATGCTAGCAGGTAGAACAGCACCCTTCTCTGCAGGGATCATTTTCTCACGGTCATTCTCACACACACACATAACAAATATTCTAGACTTGCTATCTTCACTGGAGTTCATAAACACTATCAGGTTACTTCTCCATTTCTTGACTCTCCAAAGGGAGCAGATTGCAGTAGCAGGACACATGGAGAGATGCAAGGAAAACGAAGACCAGTAGGCTTACAGACTGAGCCCCTAGGAGCTAAGGGGTAGAAGCAGAAGCTGATAGGCAGGGGCATAAGTGAGCCAACACTTTGAAATTTTGAGTAAGCTAAAAGAAAAAATATTCTCAAAAATTGTATTGCCACTTGAAAATGTAATTTAGTATGTGTACATATATGTATATGTGTGTACACACACCTATATATGTGTATGTGGACAACAGAGTCAGAAATTAGAGTTTGGGGCATTGGGAATAGGAACCTATTGACTCATTCCAATATTTTGCAAAAATGTCTTAGAAACAGAACTTTAAAAAAAGTTATCTGGAAAAATTTCAAACTTATCAAAAATAAAAGTAGCTCAAGAGGCGCCCATAATCTTTTACCCAGATTCACCGATTGTTCACATCTCACCCATTTTGCTGTATCACTTCTCCATCTCCATATGTCTATGTATGCACATTCATGCTTTTTCTCAACCATTTGAAGCAGAATGTCTTCAATTGAAATCTTTCTTGCTAAAAATGTAGCTTCTCTGGCCAAAGAGAGGGCTAGAGTCCCATGGCCTTGCCCTCTCCCCAACCCTGGAAGTAGCCATAGATCTGCGTCAAATCTTTGAAAACCAGCTTGGAAACCACTGCTCTCTTCCCATTGCTGGTTTCCAGAGACCAGACACTATCTGTAGAGGCTCCTTTGATGGGTAGCTATAGCAGGTGTCAGGGGGAACGGCTGGAATGAGGCCACCCTGGTCCCAGCACCAGCCACAAGATGCCTTTGTGCTGTGACCCAGAACCAACCAGAAACACCACACCTTATCCCACAGCCCTGACAGTGGCCACACCCTTTGAGATGATCTACATGGGCCTCTGGAGTTACAACTGCGTCCTCGCCTGCATTGCCATCGGGGGCATGTTCTACGCCCTCACCTGGCAGACCCACCTGCTGGCCCTTGTCTGTGGTGAGTATTTGGGAAAGCTGACAACCAAGTCACTCTGCTATTTCTCCCTCCCCGAAACCTACCTTTGGTGATGAAACCCATGGTGACCACTAATCAGAAGTGAGCAACAGTGATAGAAGGACCAGTGGCTTGGGTCTTTCATAGCTGGGCAACCTGAGATGCCTCCTCCGTCACATAGTGCATTCCTACTCTCAATAACTCTTCATTCAAAGACGATTTGTAGGGCACCACTAAGTTCCAGACCCCAGGCGAGGCATGGAAGACACAGTAGTGTCATGAGGACATGGTCTAGCAAAAGAGGATCCATTGCACAGTTATTAAGGTTGTGATGTCTAAAAAGATTGTTGGAACGATCTAATGAGATGGTGTACTTGGGAGCATTGAGATCTAAGAAAAATATAATATAGCTCTATGGAAGCTTGAATGTGTAATAATAAAGACAGAATGCTGTGTCCGAAGAGAAATTGAGCGCAATCATTATTTCTGCACCCACACCACACTCTGTGCCATATAAACATATGAACCCTCTTAATCCTCCCAAGATCACTACCAGGCATAGATTGTCAACCCATTTTACAGATGAAGAAATGAGACTCAGAGGGATTAATGAACCTAGAACTCAGCTATTAATGGCAGAAGCAGGATTCAAACCCCAGTCCCATCTTTCCATCAGCCTTTCTGCCCTGGTTTGCTTACATTCTCTGGAAACAGCAGGATTTTAATAAGCAAAACTAGAGACAGAGCAGAATAGCATCCAGGAGAGCTTTTCTTCTGTTTTCTCCCACTTCAGTGTGGAAATGCTAAATGACTTCCATGCCCCTTATATCCCTCTCAGCATAGCACAAGGGTGGGCATGAAGACAGTGACCTCAGTAAATATTTGTTAAATAAAAAGCACCAGGTATTTTTAGGGTCAGAAGGCCTTTGGCCTTCAAAAAAGTGGCAGGTTCCTGAGGCTAGAACCTTCTGGGGAGGCTTCAGAGGGAGGTTGAGGTTCATCTCAACACTTTCAGGGTGGGATCTGGACAGGCAGAGAGGGGAGAAGGTGTTCTGGAAAGAGAAACAGAGAGAACAAAGGGGCAGGGGCAGAAGGACCTTGTCCAGAGGCACTAGGGGTGTGGCAGCTCTCCCTAACTGTCCTGGGGGCTCACATCCTGTGATTGAACCCAGATAACTGGCTCCTAGGAATGAGCTCTGAGACCCAATAAGGTCTAACTCTGATGGGACTTGGTGAAGGTCCAATGGCATCATGGTTACTCAGAATCTCGAACAGGAGAGGCCTCATCTGGAGCTTATATAGTCTGACCACTCACCCCACAGACAGGTAATCATTCAGGCCTGTGCTCTACCATCTCAAAGTCAGTGTGGACAAGTAAAAGATGCTTAGTGACCCCTGACTCTATGCAAGGCCATCATGGAAATGGGAGGGGATAAAAGGATATGTAAGTTTTACCCTCTGCCTTCAGAGAATGCACAGTCTGGTGGGAGATGGGCCACATATCAAGATGTGGTATAGACACTGAAGCTGCTAGAGACAGGCTGAGATCCCTGCTCTTGAAGAAGGTTAGAGGTGGGCCCTGGGAGCTGACTCAGTGATCCTTGTTCCTCTGCAGCCCTGTTCTGTGCGTACATGGGAGCAGCCCTCTCCAACATAATGGCAGTGGTAAGTTCAGACTCTCCTGAACACTGTGCCCTTCCCTAGCCAGGGCTTCAGGATGTTTGGAGTCTTGAGGAAGAATCCTGAGTGGGTTATAGTAGCCAATACTCTGCACAATGCCTTTGTCAAGATTTATCTAGGGTTTGTCCTAAGAAGCACTGGCAACTGGGTACAGTTGCCTCTGAAGTGTGCATGGTGTGTGTGTGTGTGTGTGTGTGTGTGTGTGTGTGTGTGTGTGTGTGATGCAACCAACAGTGGAGAACAAGGATGCACAGATAGTACTTGTGTTTGGCTGAATGTTGGAGGCCATCATTTCTAGGCCAATTTTCAGCTCCATCATTAAGAGATTCTGGTTATGTCCAAAGGTGACAACACCTCAAATTCATAGACCAACTCCTCTGTCCTTATGACTCCAGAAACAAATGCTGTCACTAGGAGAGGTGTCCCAATCTCAACCCCTACCACATCCTTCTCCCCCAGGGTCTCTGGAGTCTAGGAACATTTTCAGACACCAGTGCTTTTGCTTCCAGGTTGGTGTACCACCAGGCACCTGGGCCTTCTGCCTCTCCACCCTCATCTTCATGCTCCTGACAACCAACAACCCCGCCATCTACAAGCTGCCCCTCAGCAAGGTCACCTACCCAGAGGCCAACCGCATCTATTATCTGACCTTGAAAAACACTGAAGAAGAGAAGTCCCCCAGCGGTGACTAGCCAAGTTTTAGGCAGAAATGCTCTTTGCCTGAACCTTATTCTGCTCCCTGTGGTCTTGGTTCTGGGTCAATCAGCTACAGCACCTCTTTCTTTGCCTCTCCTTGCACCTGTGCGGAACCTAACACCAGCAACTCTCTTTTCTGATGCTGGTTTCCTCTCTCTCTGACCAAATTTCCATAGCTATCCATCATGTGACATTAGAGGAAGTTGGTAACAAGCTTACTGGAGTTAGAAGCAAGGCATGTGTTTTCAAAGTCATCGACTTAAAACAAGAACATTATTTGTTTGTATTTAGTATTTGGGGAAGGTGATTAAGAGGTAATCTTGTTGGCATGTTTAACTGAATAATAGATGCTGTAAAATTGATCTTAATGAGTGGTGCCTAGGCAGACACAGAGTGAGTGAAAATTCAGGGGACACATGCAAAGAATTGAAGGCACCAGTACACAGAGTTACTGGCTGATGGGCACATACAGCTTTGCATAAAACCTTACACTGATAACGTTTTAAAATTTAAATAGGGACAACTAGGGCACTGGAAGTGTCTAAATAGGGAGTCTCGAACATTTAATGGTCGGAGTAAAGGGCAAGGTGATATTCCATAGTAGGAAGGTATTAATTAATTAGAATCCTACATGTGACTTTTATTATAAAGGGTAAGTGTTTCTCAGTGGAACTCAACCCAGCAACATTTGGGCAGAAATTTCAGTTGAGGAGAATACCTGAGCTCATTTGTGAATAGCTGGGGAAGTTTATTCCATTTTCTTATTTGCTTATGGGTATTGGAGGCTCTTTGAGATCTGATATTTCAATGGTTAACCTTGACTTTGCATAAACAAACAATTATTCATGAATTTTATAATTTGCCTTTCCAATTAATACAGTAACTAGCTTGCATTTAGTATTTAGTTGTATATAGATCAGGAGCTGACAAACTTTTTCTGGGAAGGGTCAAATATTTTTGGCTCTGGAGGCCATAGTCTCTTTTGCAAATACTCAACTTTATTGTTGTAGTGAAAAATAGCCTGGGATGGTATATAAGTGAATGGGAGTAGTTGAGTTCAAATAAGACTCTATCAAACAGACAGCAAGCTTGATGTGGCCTCCGAGCAGTAGTATGTCAGTGCCTGCTACACAGTCAACATAACAATGGTCAGGCGTGGATGGGCAGTCAGCAGGCCCAAAAGACACCACCAGGTTCTATACCACAGACATGTACCTGCCGGGTGATAGTGTGAAAATTCTTAGGAAGTGGAGGGAACACCAGAAAGTGAGATTAGTATGACCAGACTCAGGAAGATGCACCCTGATGCCCTCAGAGAATGACAGACCCAGTGATGTGTACCAGCGGGTGCAGATTTAACTGTCCCTCCTTCCACACAGATGTCCGGGAACCACTCCTAAGGCTCACCGTCCTCCACTTTCACACAGCCTATTATACACTGTGACCAAGATGGCCAGATATTTACGGAGAAATAGAAAAACAAATTGTCTGCTAGTTTGAGCAGAAGTAAAAACCCCAGGCCTCTGAGAAGTCTGCCCCGTGCAGATCACACTGTCTATAGGCCACGGACAGATGCCCAGATGTCCTCCGAAGTAGCCCAAATAGTCTCAAGGGACAGGAGAGCTCCCTGGAGTGACCTTGCCCCACCTTCACCAGCACTTCCCCATCTCACTGACACCCTGAATGAGTAGAGTCAGGAGACCTAAACTTATACATTCTCACCACCAGCATGAGGTTGCAAGAGGGCAGGCCACTGATATTATCTACTATCACCCCGAATACCAACAGAGGCTTTTAGAAAGCTGAATATAAGTATTTGTGGCTGAACATTAATAAGCAGTCATTAATGAGAGAAGGAATGTAAGTGTGGGACTGGGGAGATGGGGACTTTAGAGGAAACACTGTCTTAAAATCTCTTTTTTTATCACGCACACCCTTTCCCTGTCCCCTCCCCAAATCTTATCATCTCCTCTCCCTCTGGCTTCACCATTTCCCCCTCCCATTTTCATCTTCTCTGCTACATGGAAGAGTTTCATTGTCAGCGTGGAACAGCATTGCCTTGCTGTATTTTTAAATCATGTATCTCAAATCATCTTTCCAATCACTTTTATGGTAATTGATATAGTCAAGTTTTCTACTTCTTCTTGGTCAAACTTGAGAATTTGTTTGCTGGGAAATAATCTATTTTCTTTAGTTTTAAATTTTTGATGCCATAGAGTTACTCATAATGTTTTCACAATAATTCAATCTCTTGTGTATCTGTGGCTTTGTCTCCTTTGTAATTTCTAATCTTGTGTGATTTTGCTCTCTCTTTTCCTTAATCAGGTTTGTGAGAGATTCATCCATTTTATTGGCTTTGACAAGGAAGCAGTTTGTAATTAATTTGTTATTTCTACTTGTTGCGGTTTGTTCTTTATTTTATTAACTTTTTTTCCTGTTTTCTCGTGTTTTGTTTAAATGTTCTTTTTTTAAAAATTGATGTAAAGTTTCTTCATTTTAGATCTTTTTCCTTTAATGACAAAGGAATTTAAGGCTATTAATTCTCCCCTGTGTACACCTTTAGCTGTGTACTGTAGGTTTTGAAATAAAGTATTCTACTTTTATCAGTTTTTAAATAGTTTGTAATTTTAGTTTTGATTTCCCTTTGATCCAAGGATTATTTAAGAATGTGTTTTTTAATTTCCAGCACTTAGGAACTTTTTGATACTTTTAAACTTTCTATACCTAGTTTTATTGGATTAAGACAGAGAATATGGCCTGTGAAATCTCTATTTTAAAATTTTATGAAATTTTCTTTGTAGCCAATTACTTGATTGATTTTGGACATATAAAATGCAAATTTTTATTTAAAAGAAAGACATTAAATTGATTTATTAATTGCATCATTCAATTATTCTATGTGCTTATTTTTTGTTCATGGGATCTTAATTATGAAATGGGTTATTAAAATTCAACTATAGCCATAGCTGGTTTGGCTCAGTGGATAGAGCGTCGGCCTGTGGACTGAAAGGTCCCAGGTTTGATTCCGGTCAGGGACATGTGCCTTGGTTGCAGGCACATCCCCAGTGGGGAGTGTGCAGGAGGCAGCTGATAGATGTTTCTCTCTCATTGATGTTTCTAACTCTCTGTCCCTCTCCCTTCCTCTCTGTGAAAAACCAATGAAATATATTTTTGAAAAATTCAACTATAAATGTATAGCTTAATAAACTCTTTTGTATTTGTAAAACCTTTGCCTCATATATGTAGCAGCTATGTTGTTTGATGCCTATTGACTATCATTAATTCTTCATAGATTTTATCTTTTACTATTACAACTGCTCATTTTATGTTCATTAGTGCTTTTAACCTCATATCAGCTTATTAATGTTGCCATACCTACTTTCTGATATTTTCTTATACCTTTGTTTTAACCATTATTATTTTCTTTTAACTGTAAATCTTAAAAATAACAATGTTTTATATTTAACCTAATCTAAGTGTTTCTGTAATTTAGTAGGATAATTGAACCCCTTCATATTTATTGTAACAATCAATATGCTTCTTTTATTTATTCCACTTTGTTTTTACTATTTACTTTTTGTTTTCTGAACTTTTCTCCTTTTGCACATTCGATTATGTTACTATCTTTTTCTTTCTTTCCTTTGTTCATTTGGAAGCTCTGCTATATTTCTTCCATTCCACTAGTAGTCACTGTTTCTTTCCCAATGCTCATAAGCAAAACTGTATTTCTCTGTTGTTATATAAACGCAAGACACCAAATAGTTTACCCACACAAGCTACCCCATTTTGCCAATGCTCCTTGCTCACCCTGTGGAATGAAAACCTTTATACTACTTTCACTCCTCCCCAAGGTCCTCATCCCTAACACACTTGCTTCTCCAATATTTTCCACCTCTAGATTTTGCCAAGATCATTATTTCTTTTTCCCCTTGCAATATTTCTCTTTTTTTAAACAACCAAGCAAAAAAAAAAAAAAAAAAGGAATTCTATTGTTGTGGCTTTGTAGTTTACTATTTATATTGGGCATGTTACCTTTTATCACTGTGTTCTCTATTCATCACCTTCCCCTGTTTTGTGATCTTGGTTCTTATTCATTAATTACCTGTTTAGAAGTCCTTCTTTTTTGTTTTCTTCAAATAATGTGTGACAGAATACAGGTGACACATTCTCTAACTGTTTGCATGTCCACAATTTCTTTCTCCTGCTAAGTGAATGGCATTTCAGCTGGGGTGTCTGGGCTATCACCTTTCCCCTCAGTTGTCTAGAGGTGTTGTGTCTTCATTTTCTGGCTGCCAAGTGTTACAAATAAGAAATCTAATATCAATATCATCCTTTCATTTTATAAACAACCTGCTCTTTCTTTCTAGAAGCTTGTAAGGTTTTCTCCTTATCTTTGGAGTTCAGGGATTTTATGAAGTTAAGCCTAAGTCTTTTCCCATAAACACTGCCTTTCAAGCTGCAAACTCAACTCTTTCTTCAGCTAACGTTTGTCTGGTTAGTGCTTTTCCTCTCTCTCTTCCTTTTTCTATTTCTGGAATGCCTATTATTCATTTGTCAGTTCTCCTTGGTCTCTGCTCCAAGTTGCTCTTCTCCTTCGCAATGTTTACCATTTGTGTTTTTGCTCTGCTTTGAGATATTTCTTCCACCTGATCTTCTAGACCACTGACTCAGATCCCAACAGTAGCCTGTCTTTTCTTCAATTCAACAGATAAGTTGAATATTTTAGTTCAAAAATCATGTTTTTCATTTCACAGTATCTTTGGGATGGGAGTCACAATTGAATCTCCACGTATGTTTCTATTATTTTGTTGTTGTCTATCTCCTTTTGCTCAGTAAATCAGATACAGCTTCTGGTAACTCATGGCCCCAAATGTCTGTCGTTCCCCTTATTCCCTGACTAATGGGCGCCTGTATTGGTAGCTCAAGAACACTTGCCAACTTGCATGAGCCAAGGCCCTAGAAACTCTGCCTTGTGGCCGGACTTCATTCACTCATTCACCCAGGTGACAGTGTATGAGGAACTATTAATATGTTACTCAGGCCCCCACTTGACAACAAACCAGGAAAGACTCAGACCAGTTCCTGCCTTCAAGGAATTCATTTTATGGGGATTTGCCTGGCCAGGTGAGTAGTCTCACCTGAGGTGAAGATGTAGATCACATCACAGATTGCCTGAGCCACATAAGTTAACAGCACCAGTTTCATTATTTTGAGTGAATCATCTGTTGGGTTGGTATCCTATTCAGAAAAAGTATCGAGGAGGATTTTAAGGGTCCCGGAAATTTTCTGTGCCTGTTCTCCTGTCTTCTATCTTGCCATTACCTGTGCCCAAACATTCCCAGCCATCCTTTATATTTGAACCTGTTAAAATATAAACAGTTCTGGGAAGATAGCACAGTAAGCATGATCAGTCATTTGCATCTTAGGTTGAAGGAATGATTTCTGGGAATAGGTTGAATGAAAAAGGAAGGGAGGGTACAAAGGAAAAAATGGGTAGCACATTTTAAGAGAGTCTTTGGCAAGGAAGGGTCTGCTGAGTGACTAAGGTCTGAAGCCCCCTTGGCTCATCAGGAATGCTAGTGAAGGTGCTGTATTTGGTTTAGAGAAAAGAAGAAATGACTGGGTCTATAGTATGAGGTAACACATGTGGTAACTCAAAGTTACTTTGGAGCATGGAACAAGGCCCACTAGGAGGGAATGATAAGCAGGCAGACTTTGAATCAGTGGAGAGGGGTGCTTTTTAACACTGGAAGTTGTCCTGTGAAACCCTGAGTTCCCTGCTCTGGCAGTCCAGGCCAGGACCGAGAGGCCTGTTGGGGATGCTTGCTTTGGTGGGGGTAGACCAGATAACCACTGTAGACTTTCTCTTCCAAGTTTCAGTGATTCCATGGCCCTGGGTGACTACAGAGGAATGAGGAAGAGATATTACTGAGGTGGCAAAAAGTTAAGAACATAGAGATGGAATGTACCCCAAATATACCATTGTTGCCTTTGCAGCTTGTCCTAGGGCTTAACTGGATAGCCATGGGGTCAGTTTACCAAAATGCTCACCATGGGTTTTTGTGTGGATTCAAAGTGAGGGACCAACATAACTCAGCTCTGCCTTGTCTTTCACCTTCTCCTCATCACTCTCCTCTCTCAGGTGGTTCTTCTGGTCAACCCTCTAATATCTGCCCATCAAGATACTCAATCTTCCTGGCCTGTATCTGTGGCTACATCAAACCCATGTGCTTCCATTTTTTGTGCTTCCTGTAAGAGTCTTTGCTTTCTTGGGTCATAAGGCTGCAAGGGCTTGGGGACAGCTACAGTATAAAACCAGTTAGGGGTTGGTAGTTTCAGGGTGACTATGATTTCTACTCAATAAACCTCAGTCTCATTTGGCAATTTTAAAGGCATTTGTGTGTATGTGTGTCTTAATATATTTTTAGTGACTTCTAAGAGGAAGGGAGAGGGAGAGCAAGATAGAAACATCAATTATGAGAATCATTGATCAGCTGCCTCCTGCATTCTCCCTGCTAGGGTTGAGCCCGAAACCCGGGCATGTGCCCTGACCAGGAATTGAACCGTGACCTTCTGGCTTATAGGTCGGTGCTCAACCACTGAGCCACACCAGCTGGGCATTTTTTTATGTGAGATTATTTTTAACTTGCCTGTCTTTTCCTGCCTCTTGCCATTCTGAGTAAATAGACAAATCCATAGGGAATCCTTCTGTCCTTCCAATGTCCCAAAGAGGGAAGTGAAGAGATTACCAGAAAAGTCCTCTTAAAGTATGTGAATCAATAATTAGGAGGCCCCAGCCCCTCCTACAGCTGCACAGGCTGCTGGAACAGATGAAGTAAAGGAAGTAGCTCTTTAGAGAACATTTAGCTCAGCTTGCATTTATTCCTCATAAACTCTGGCCTCTTCCTCTGGAAGAATCCAACTTCTCCAAGTTTAGACTCTGGTGGTCAATGCAGCCTCCTCCCTCTGAGATGTAGAAATATAGAGTTGAAGGGAGCCATGAGCATTGGAAACTTAGTTCTGAAGTGAATTCTGATTAACTGAGCCTCAGGGAAATAATCTGTAGGTACAGGCAGTTATCTTGGGGAGTTGTTGGTTAATTTTTTTTAGTTTTGAATTATTTCATATCCCAGAAGGAGGAACAAAAGTTGCCAAAACAAAATCCGAAAGCCCTCCTGTATATCATTACATTTGTGACACCCAATGAAAGACCACGGAAAGTTCTGGGCCATAGTACACCATTCTTCGATAGGACCTGTCAGAAACAAGGTTCCATCTTATTCTTCTGCTTTCCAGGAGGGCAGTTGGTTGCCCACCCTGTGTCTAGTATGTGTGACTGATACTCACTACACTTCCATTTGGCTCGTGGAGTGGCATGTGAACTCCCTGGATGGTTCTTCTGGAATAGACATTTCCTGTCTTTTCAAACTGGTTACATGTTGTGCATGGGTAGAATCCTCCTGTTGCTTCTGGTGCGGGTGCCTAGGGGGCTGGAGTGAGGGAACCACAAGAATTTCAAGAGATGCCAGTGCAAGAAGGCAAGGGATGGGCATCCAAGGCCGAACCAAGAGACCAGTAATCTGGGGAATAAGAAAAAGTGTCGTCAGCAGACAGCCATGGGCCCTGAACTTTCAACACCAAGGGAGGGCCCTCTCTGCAGGAAACAGGTCTGCAGTCAGCTCCCACCTGTCCCTGGAATGTGGGGCCTGCCAGGTTCCTCACCCCCACCCCACCCTCACCTTTGTTTGCTTTCCTCCTTTTGAAGGCCCTCTGTGATCAGATCAAGACCCCTCTTTGGCAGTTCCAAAACACCTGGCACAGTGGTTAGGGGGGTTTGACGTCAGTGTGGAGTTTGTCTACTCAGGTGTAGCTAATTTCTGCAGCGTGAGGTTCTGTTTCTGAGCTTGGGTAGGCCACCTCACACCCTGTCAGAGTCGGGGAAGGGGGAGAGGAGAAGGATACACAAGCCCAAGGGAGGGGAGGGTAATGCTTGACCTATCATACACAAAGCCAAACAAAACATGTTTTGATTGGGCCCCCTCCCCAAACCCCAGCCTTCTAGATCCCACAGCCTCATGGGACTTGGGAGGGCTGGCTTCCCTGATATATAGAGCTCGGCATCCATTCTGGAGGTGGGGGTTAGGTCATTCCCTTCTTGCTCTGAGAGGGTCCCATGGTGAGTCCCCAGGACACCAGTCAGTAGAAGGAGAAGGAGGGAAGGTCTGAAAATTTCCACAGAACCAGAAAGACAGCATCCAGTGTTGGGCTGTACATAAATTTCCATCAAGATGCTGTTGGCAACACTGTTCCCCAGCCTGTGGCCTGCCTGCATGGGGAATTGAGAGAGATTATTGAGGTTAGGAAGCAAATTGGCCCCCTGAGGAGACAACTCTTAGATGATTGCTTTAAAGGCAAATACTGGAGCGAGAATTCTAATGAGAGGAGTAACTGATGGTAACGCCTGAAGGAGGACATGAAAGCTACTGCTAGAGCATCCCCGTCCCCGGCTCTGCCCCTTTAAAGGAAACCTGCCTGATCAAACCAGGTCAGGGAACCATGGTAGCAGGAGCTGGGATTCCCTGGGGAGTTTAGAAAGTAATCCTTTGTCGGGAAGGCCAGAGAGAGTATTTGTCTTTTCTCTCCCTTGTCCTCCATGGTACCCTTCCTCAACTGGAAGGCATGTGCCAGGCATAGGGTTAGGAAATGCAAAGAGAATTTACAGAAAGTCAGCAAGAGGATGGGCTGGAGGGCTTCAGGAATTGAAGGGGTTTGGGTTTAGGGAGAAGTCCACCGCCTGGAGTTGAGGACCAGAGACGCCGCCCAATCAGAAAGAAGCTTCTTCCCAAACCTCAATGGTCTAGATTCCTCCAGCCTGTGCAGGACATCAAAAGGAGCCCAGGTAAGAGGTCCCAGGGGAGAGAAATGGACCAGGTAGACCCCCTAGGCAACAGGACCATCTGACTTTTCAGAGGCAGAGAAAGAAGAAAGGCTGGTCTTTTCTGTGTTCCTTTCTTTTGTTGGGCTCTGGTGTCTGGGGGAGGCCATGCTTGAGAAAGGAATCTTTACTAAGAATTCTAAAGTGAATTTAGATTCCAGAAGCTTCAAATTGGAAGAGCTCCTTTAAAAATAATAATTCAAACCCCTCACTTTGTAGATAAGGAAACCACAGCTTGTCCGGGGAACTGTCCAGATCATAAAAGAGCCTGGACACAGGTCCAGCTGTCCTAACTCCCAACCCTGAGCTCTTCTTGCTCACCTGGTGGTGGAACTAAGTGAACCCATCAGCCCTCGAATCCCCTTACTGCTATACCTGCCCACTGGGTGAGCCTCGTATTATTTGTCATCCTTTCCACAACTCTGTAACTCATGGTTCTGACAGGATGGACCCCAGGGAAGCACCATGTTGAGTTGAGCTGTGGGGTATTAATGGGGTGGATTTGAACACCTTCCTCCTAAGAGTCATTACCTACTACTTCCAGGGCAATGGCACCTGGTCCAGGCATCTAAGCCGCTCTCCTCAGGTCCTGATGCCTTCCACAGGCATGCCTATAGAACGAGACCATCTCAGTATCCACAAATATCTTAATATCCCAGTTTAACAACCTGTTTTCTTAGTGGCTCTCTCTTACATAGCCATCTTAGGTTACCGTAGACATACTCTGAGTAGCTACAGAGAGTGGATATTTCTGGAAGACAGATAGCAGTGCCTTACGAAATGACATTCTAGGAAATTGAAGCTCTCTAATCAGAGAATGGACAACCTGTCAGGTATGTGATCTCCTCCAAAACTGGCACCAGAGGATATGAGCCTCGGTGCACTTGCTGAGCGAAGACTATCCTGTGAGGCTTGGAAGTGCCCATGGCCAGGTCTCTGCCTGCTGTCAACCCCCAGCCTTGACATACCCCTCCTCTCAAACTTGTGCAGCATCCACATCTTTCTTAAGGTTAGAGGGGGAAAATAAGTTTACTATCAAGTGCCAGTGCTGACTAATTGGTTGATTGTCAGTGTTGAGAAGAATTCTGAGGCTGTACTGAAATAGATAAAGAAAGTGCTTATGATCAAATAGCTGTGTTTGCCAAAGATAATGGGGAGCAGGGGTGCTAGAGAAGAGGATGTGAGGAGAGGGATGATGGAAATGTTGCTCCAAGGGAAGAAGCCAGTGTACAATGGCCCAAAACTTTCCCTGGGCTTTCATTGAGTGTCACAAATGTAATGATACACAGGTTGGCTTTTGTGTTCGTGTTGGGTGGTGGTGTTTGTTTGTTTCTCCTTCTGGGATATGAAGTAATTCATATTTTAAATTAAAAATGTTGCAAGTCCATTGATATCATTTGGGCAGGCTCCAGTCGTCTGGAAAACACCTGCAGTGCAGGAGTAAAGCATCAACACCAGGTCAAAACCTGGCTCCCCCGCTGACTGGCATGTGCCCTCAGGGGGCCACTTCTCTGTGGGCCTCAGTTTCCTTCTATCAATGCCCAGACTCACAGGTCACTTGATTGATAATTCCAAGTAGTTAATTGGATTGGAAAGGAATTATTAACTTTTCATGTGCATGGTAACTATCAATATAAACCTTCACTGTGGCCCTAGCTTCAAAGGATGTAGTCTAGAGTCTTATGCAATTGCAGTGAGAATCCAAAGAATGGAATGATCCACATGGCCAAGTAAGTCAAGGATGGCATCATGGAGGAAGTAGAGCATAAACCAGACCTTGAAGGGTCGATAGAAATTAGTCAAGAAGAGGAAGGAAATATACAGGGCCCACGATAAGGCCAGAGGACCAAGGCAGAGCGTGTGGGGAAAGGAAATGGAAGAGCTGGATGATGAAGATAGTCATATTGTGGGATATCTGGAAAGCCAGGCGGAGGCGCATGAGTGTCAGACTCTTGGCAATAGGGAGCTATGTAGATTATTGAGTAAGAGAGTGGCAATGACATGGTCTAGTAGTTGGAGCATAGAATGGATTGAAATGAGAGAGATCAAAGTGAGGGAGACTAACAGTTCTGAGGGTGGGCTCTGTTGAGAAGAGAGAGTTCTGAAGGGAGTTCACAGTCCATCTGGAGAAAGATCAAGTGTTACCCCAATCACAGATAGCCTGCTCTAACTGGTGTACTCTTTAACCTCATTTATGAAATCATCATAAGGTATCTTGAGGTTATAGATGGTACCAATTCGTTTATGCTTATTAATGTCTTCTCCATGGCATGAGCCAACAACAAAGCAAAAGCAAAGGCTGGGCAAGTCCATTGACCAACTAATGAACTGTGTGGGGGGGAGAGAAGGAGCTTAAAGCATTTACTCTGAGGATGAGGTCTTGCTTATCTCAGGATTACAGTGACTCATACCCTACCTCCTTAAAAAAATGGACTTCCAAATAATTTACCTCCAAGTGTTCCTGTGGACCTGACCTCCTGTACTCTGTCCACGTCCCTCACAACCCCCTTCCCAGTGCAGATTTGGTAGGAAGGCGCAGGAAGACTTGTGGGGTTGTCTTGAATCCCCCAAAAGCAAGGTTGAACTGGTAGGCCAAAAAGAAATCCCTCAGAGGAAGGAGGGTCTAGGAGCCTTGGACTGGAAGGTGAGGCAATAGCTGTGTGGACTCCAGCAAGTCACTCAGCTTCTCTGGGCTTCAGTTTCCCCACCTGTAAAATGGGAGGGCTGGAATGGATCATCTCAAAACCTTTCTAGTTCTAGCAATCAAGGCCTCTGCTAGTTTATAGAATGATCTTTGAAAATGTCAACTTCACAGAAAAAAAGATATCATCCCATTTACCACCCACGGACATCTCTCTCTCTCTCTCTCTCTCTCTCTCTCTCTCTCTCTCTCTCACACACACACACACACACACACACACACACACTGGCCCTGCAACACTCAATTTCTACATAGGGAAACATGCCCAACTTGTGACCAAAGTGTAACCATGTAGAATTGGATATAGAAAAAAAATCAGATCATATATAATGTGTCACTTCAAAAAGAGTCATGCTGGCATAGTAGGGAAGGGAAATCGCCTTTTGATGTATGAGTGTGTTCGCAAACAGTAGGCTGGAGGAATAGCAGACACAGGGAGCTGGGAAGGATGACAAATGGGTCCTTATGGTAGGTTCCAGATGCTCCATATGTTGAACATTGTAGGTAATATAAGGACAGCATCGATCCACCTGAGAAAGACAGCTTGTAGACAGTGGACTGGCTTTGACCCGTTTGAGTGAAAGGTTGACCTTCAGTAGGATCAACTACTCATTTTTTCTTCCTCTGAAAGATGTCATAGATGCTTTGAGATTGTTTGGTCCTCTCAAAGACATTGCATTGAGCTTCCACACTGTATTTGACAGTTCCTTTTACCCCTCAGTCCCTTTCACCCCTGCTACTTGAACAGCTGGCACTTTCTGTACCATAGAAGTCAGCAGGGGTGTGAGTCCTATTGGGCAAGACTCCAGAAAAAGTGCTTCCAAGCAGATAATTGTGGCTCATCACTGTTCTTTCCTCCTCGGAGTCAATGGGCAGAAAGCACCATTGGACTCTTGCCTATTCAAACATGGATGGCAGAAATCCTTGAGGGCAGGGACCATGCCCCTGAAATGGTCCTGAACGGCCCCAGTGTGAAGCTACATGCCCTGGGACACCTAAAAGGCTTGTTAGAGTGGAGAGGGCAGTAATTCTAACACCAGATGGCATGCCAAGGAGCCACTCGGCTGCTAAGGTCATCAAGGACAGAGCTTCCCAAACCATGTGCCGCAGCACACTCATAGCTGGCCCCGGAGATCATCCCCTGGCCCCCTAGTCAACCAGGTGGGACCTGGTGTGGCCACAGTCCCTGGCCCAGCTGTGTGGTCCCAAAAGGAGCAGTACTAGTAAGTTGCTCTCACCTTGGCCTTAAGTTTTTTCACAGCCTCAGGAAATTTGTTACTTTATCTCCCACCTTCTTCGTGGCGTCTGTTCCCACCTTTCATTCTCAACTCTTGGCCGGTCCATCTTGTGGGGCCGCTGCCCTCCCAGATGGTATGTAACCCGGCAGTCCGTTATCACCCCCTGAGACCCAGAACCAGCACCATGTCAGACCATACTTGGGGCCATCTCCAACTCATCCCAAACAAAGACAAGAATTGTTTTTAAAGGAAAGAGCGATGCCATTGGTTTTTGTCTTTTATGACTAGGACATCCGTTCTGGGAACTCATAATAATATGGGCCCCACAGAGCCCGGGCACGAAAGCTGAGCCTGGCCTTCTGCAGCCTCTAGGGAGTAGTGGATGTCAGGAGACCTGGGTGCAGTTCCTGGCTGTGCCCCGGTGAACCAGTGACCTGGGCAAGCTCATTTCTCTGGATCTAGAAGGTAGTATCTTGAAGCTCCAGGAAATTCTGAGTCTGTGATGCTGCAGGGTCAAGATATTGTTCTGCCCAGGGTGTGTCTGGGGTAGCTGACACTTAGCATGTGAGGACCAAGGAGCAATGGTCTGGGGTCAGGTCCAGGCATTTTTAAAGCACCCACGTATTCTGATGTGCAGCCAGCACTGAGGGGCACCCCAGATTGACTCCCCGCCTCAGATGGCAGCCAGGGCGCTGGCTGAAGGGTGGAAATAGGCAGTCAGCTAGGGCCCACCCCAAGGTCACCCAAGGTCCCGTTAAGTGAGTCAGGGAGGATTCCTCGTTGGGGAACTGAGAGCCTGGCACGTGGTCTTGAGACACTGGTAGGGGTCTGGGGTCTGGTTTCTGTGGGGAAGGAGTGGAAGTATTCATGGGAGAAGTAGAGAAGCTGATGTTTCACA
>NW_006292687.1:140724-162491 GCF_000327345.1 Myotis davidii | reverse complement strand
TTCTGACCACACCCACACCGCTCTTTCTTTTCCTGCTTCTGCCTGTGATTTTCCCACGCTCGCTGCTTGGCTCTCACTGGGTGCGGGCCAGGGTGGACGCTGACCTGTCTCGTTTTGGCCCTGGCTAGGCAGCGACGGGGAGCAGCCAGTCGTCACGAGCCCCAAGGCCGATGAGGGCTCTGAGGCCGTGCTCCCTAAGCCCAGGAGTGTGTTCCACATCGAGTGGTCAGCCATTCGGAGGAGGAGCAAAGGTGTGCGCTTCCTCCCCTCATTCCTGGGGCCTTGATTTACCCATCTGTAAAATGAGGACGATGCTAGGACCTAGTCACAGGGGGTGGGGAGAACCATGAGGGTCAGGCCTGTCCTTATCACAGCCAACCTCTGACCACAGCCATGGGTTCCAGTGCCCACTCTCTCCCTGGGTGGGACACTAAACAGGCAGCAGGCTCTGTAGATCAAGGCCAGGAGGTCTCAAGCTTGGCTGCACATTGGAGTCACCTGCATTGCATCCTGGAAAACTCTAATTCTGCTGGGAGCCACCCGGGTGGGCTGAAGGACCTCTAAAAGCTCTCCGTGAGATTCTATTTGCTGCCACGTCCCAAACCACTGGTCCAGGAGGCAGGGATGAACCGGACTCAGCACTGCAGGGGTGGAGATGCCAGGGCCGAGGGAACAGGTAGGGTAGCAGAGAGGGAGGGGCTCCCACAGGCCAAGATCAAGACGGGGTCCAGGCGGCAGCCAGAGCTGAGCCAGAGGTGGAGCCAGAAATGTGGCTTTAGCAGCTGAGGACATGTTGTGGCAAACAGGAAGGAGTTGGGGGGTGGGTGGAGGGTCTCCCCAAACCTGCTGCAAAGTTGAAGCAGCCGCATGAAGAGCCAGGGCAGGAAAACAATCTAATTCTGCCCGCAAACCCCAGAGAGGAGAGCGGACTTGCCCAGAGTACACAGCCGGCAAGGGGCAGTGCACCGGATAAAACTCATTCCCAGGTTACTGTCCTGTTTACAGCCTCACACACTTCCCAGAAGAGCCTTTTTGCTCCAGATTCATCCTGGAGCCTGATCCTTTCATACCTAAAGTTGCCAACCCAGAGACATGGGCCTGGGGTGTTTCGGAAAAACACCGCACACAGGGTCGAGGGCATCGAGATACCCCAAGGGCCCTCTAGCCCAGGAGTTTGTGTTTGTGAGGGGCCCTGGGCATGTGTGGAAAATAGCATGGCTTGCTTCAAAAAGTTAATAACCTCCCTCCAAACATCCTCCTATGATGTGCTTCAGGGCTGGGGTTGGGGAGGGCCCAGCAGAGAGCCAGTGCAAAGGAGCCTGGGAGGGGGAGTGTGGTCCCAATTGCTGAAGAGCCAGCAGGCAGCGGGGAGCTTCAGACAGAAGCCACGGGTCCATCAAGATATCACACACACTGGCCTCAAAGCCTAGGAATCCTCTTCGCTTCCCACTCTTCCCTTCTAAGCTTCCAAACATTAACTTGTTTCTCCTGCATCGTGCAACTGCCCAGCCGCAGTGGTCTTTGCAGACCCTGCTCCCTCAAGAGCAGGCACAGGGTGCCTTTGCTGCATTCTTTCTAGTGGTTAGCACTCTGAGGACTCATGAATGCATCTTGACTGGGACCGGCCTATTCAGTGTGAAAATGCCTGGCGTTCAGAGCCCAGCATGCCATTCTCACACTTGACCACGAGAGGGCACCAAAGCACCAATACCGAAACTTCCAAGGGCCGCAACTTCTCTTATGATGTATAAAACCTTACTGACACTGGTCATCTTTAAAAGTAAATGATCTAGTAATAATGAAAAATATGTTTAGAGCCACTTTACAAGAGATTCTAGAATTACAAGGACACGCCAAAATCGATTCAAGTAATGACATGGATGTCACTTGTCTTATTTCAACCAGCAGTTGCTGCTAAAATACCTAAAATTCCAAGACATACAACCAAAAAAGAGACCCAAACAGCCCAAGGTCACCCAGTGGGTAAGAGTCACAGGCAAACGCACCCAGCCCTTGCGTGGCTTGGGCAGCTTCATGCTGGATGAGCAATAGCGTCAGAGTTCCTTTCTTTGCACACCTACGTGTTGTCCATGAGGCAGAGGAAAAAGAACCCTGGATTCGGGGGTCATGGGCAAGTCATTAAAAAAAATAAGGGGTGAGCTAAGTCAAGCTTATTCACCAAAGGCCAGTTGCATCGCTGGACTCCCAATTCCTGTGAAATGTTGACATGAGGACGTTCATTTTTCCCCAAATGGGTTCGTAGCCATTAAAAGAAAAAGACTGGGGCTTCCAGCGGTAAGATGCCAAGGTTCTGGGCTTCCTCCGGTGGAAAGGGGAAGACATATTCCAATGCGAGGCCTCCCCAGAATTCACTGCTCAGTGCCAGGGTAGAGGTGTCCTAACTGACGATGTTTTTCCTTCCAACGGCAGTGTTTGGGAAAGGTGAACACCAGGAGAGACAAGCCAAAGACCCTTTCCCCTATCAGTACCGGAAGCCCACGCTCGAGTTGCTGGTAAGTGATGAGTGGCCGGAACGCGGGTCAGCGCCCCACAGTCACAGGGCCTGTGCAGGTTAGGGAGCCGAGGTCTGGGAAAGGCATCTCCCATTTGGGCAAACTTTTCTTAAATTCATATTTCCAGCAACTTAATTACCTGGGATTAAAGTGTCCATTTTTCACAGTTTTACTTTATAAAGTTTCCTATTCCTTTCATTTGAATTCTTTTTTAAATTTATCTTTATTGTTGAACATATTTTAGATGTCCCCTTTTTTTCCCATTGCCCTTCCCTCCCTCAGACCTTCACCACACTATTGTCTGTCCATGGGTTATGCATACAAGTTCTTTGGTTAATCTCTCCTCACCCACACCCACCCCCATCTTCCTCTAAACCCAGCCTTTAAGCCAGCGGTTCTCAACCTGTGGGTTGAGACCCCTTTGGCAGTCAAACGACCCTTTTACAGGGGTCGCCTAAGACCATCCTGCATATCAGACATTTACATTACGATTCATAACAGTAGCAACATTACAGTTAGGAAGTAGCAACGAAAATAATTTTATGGTTGGGTCACAACATGAGAAACTATTTAAAGGGCCGGAAGGTTGAGAACCACTGCTGAGTTTAAGCATTTAAGAAACAAGCTAGAGCCCATTTTGAAAAACAGAATCTCTGCATGTTTAATTTTATGAGCAGTTGCATTTTAATGCTAGGTGGGAGAGAGATTTCTTCTGGAAAGCATGTGGCATAGTAGAAGTAATTTTTTTTTAAAGAATATAAAGAGCTGGTTAAATCCCAATTCTACTGTCTGATCTTGATGTCTGCAAATAAGAACACCTCTCCATGCCTGAGCCCTCATCCACAGAATGAGAATAAAGATATTGTCTTGTTGGATTCCAAGGTTGTTGCTCATATTAACTGAGGTGACATAATGAGCAAAGGATATTCTAGGCCACAGAAACATGGAGGTGGTTAAACAGCAATCTCACTGAACGCCAAATGAAACCCTGAGCCTGGGCCCCAGCGAGCACAGCGCCACTTCTCGGTGTGAGAGGCGCCGATGTGGGAGCCCTTTACCTGTCTCTCATCCCCGGGCAGGACCTGGACACCATGGAAGAGAGCGCCGAGATAAAGGTGGACACGAGCATCTCCCGGACTTCCCGGGTGCAGAGTTACCTGGCTGCCAGCGGGAAGAGGATCAGTAGCGCCCTCAGTTACGTCACAGGAGAGATGAAGGAGTGTGGAGAGGGGCTCAAAGGTAAAGCTTCTTTGACAGGGACCCCTGACCCTGCCTTTCAGAGGTCCCCTCCAGCCGTCCCCCAGGAAACACTTGGCTGTGGTTCTCTGTAGACTAAACTATGTTTGTCTTTCAAAGGTAGGCGTTTCGCTGTTAGAACAGACAGTCTCTTGGGATGTGAATGCAATACCTGTAGGTGTGCGGGCTCTCATTGCTGAACACACAGCGTTGCCTCTCAAATAGCCCGTCTCTGCGTGCAGCCAGGCATGTTAGCCCTGGGAGTCCAGGGCATGCCTGCCCCTGGATGGCTCGCGGGAGAGCTGCGTCTACTATTCCAAGAGGTTCTGGTTAGCAATCTCCCCAGGGCTCAGGCCATGGGTTTGATGACCTCTGTGCAGCAAGAGTTGTTTTTTCCAGATCCATCTTCTTGAAAGGAAGGGTCAATGTGAGGCCAGAATCCACTCCTTGCAGGGACTGTTGCCACCTTCCTGTCCCCTCACTGATTGGCTCCCAGCTCATGCCATTCCCACAAGGGCACAGAAAGCTCAGGTACCCGCTACTTGAAAAACAACCTAAAGACCACCACTGTTGCCTGGCCGGCATGACTCAGTGGTTGAGCATCGGCCTATGAACCGGGAGGTCACGGTTTGATTCCTGGTCAGGGCACATGCCTGGGTTCTGGGCTCAATCACCAGTGTGGGGCATGTGGGAGGCAGCCGATCCATTATTCTTCTCATCACTGATGTTTCTATCTCTCTCTTCCTCTCTGAAATCAATAAAAATATATATTTTTTAAAAGACCACCACTGTTCTCAGTGGGTCTGAAGCGTTCTCTGAGTAGTCAAATGCCCTCTGGGTTTCTTGGTTTCCTCTCTTCTGCAGCAGGCGACAGCGAGGGGCTGGCTCCCTGCAAACCCACCTCGGGTGTGGCGTGCGCCTCACTCCCTCTGCTCCCAAGCATTGACCGACTCCCTGCCTGCTTCCATTCCAGACAAATCCCCCGTCTTCCAGTTCCTGGACTGGGTGCTCCGGGGCACGTCCCAGGTGATGTTCGTGAACAACCCCCTCAGCGGCCTGCTCATCATCCTCGGCCTCTTCGTGCAGAACCCCTGGTGGGCCATCTCGGGCTGCCTGGGCACCGTGATGTCCACCCTGACCGCCCTCATCCTCAGCCAGGACAAGTACGTTCCAGGAGCCCCAGGGTCAGCGTGAGGCCAGAGGCCAATCCTGAGGGGACCGTTGCCCCTTCCCATCCCCTCACTGCAGAAACCCCTCAACTAGGACACTGGTAACCAGGAACCACCATCCCCTGGTGACTTCGTAACTGCTGCACACCATCTACGGGAGTGGGAGGAGGGGCATCTGTTCGAAGGTGTTTGCTGTCAATCCCAGTTGAGGAAAATCTGAGTGAGAAGGAAGTTGGAGAAGGAAGCACCCCTACACTGGGCGTTGGGGAGCCCCCACATCAGCAGCCCTCCCTCCCCCCCTCCCCAGGTCGGCCATCGCAGCAGGACTGCAGGGCTACAACGGGGTGCTGGTGGGGCTGCTGATGGCCGTGTTCTCGGACAGAGGCGACTATTATTGGTGGCTCCTGCTCCCGGTCATCGTCATGTCCATGGCTTGGTAAGTTGGCTTCCGAAGCTGTGGGTGCTTACCAGGGGCTGCCAATCTCTATCCCAACCCCACGATTGTGTCTCCGCTCGCTTTGAAGGTGGCATCTCCTTAGCTTACACATCAGAAACATCTACTGGGAATAATTACTAACGCCATGCAGTGCCAGCGCTGTGCTAGGTGGCCTCCAGACAGCATCGCCTACCTACCATCCCTTCCTCTTCTTCTTTTAAGATCTAAAGGGTTTCTGGTCCTGCCCTACCAGAGCCCGGGGAAATTAAATGAAGACAGTCTAGGTTAAGAGCCACACCACGGGATCCCATCAGTTGCTGCAAATCTTCTCATTCCTCCTGCTGCCACCCACCCCCTCCCCGGCTTTCCCCTGTCCTTGGGACCCCTGACCAAACTGGGACCACCTCCCAGTGTAGGGTGAAGGGCAGGCCGACCTCCTCAGTGGCCTACACCCTCCGTGAGCTCCAGGCCTGGCCCACGGCTGTCCCTGAGAGACCCAGGCCCAGCTCTCCCTCCACCTCTAGAAACCACAGGCACTCTGCCCATGAGGCTCATGCTCTCAGCTGCTCAGGAAGCATTTGTTGAAGGAAGGAATGCCATTCCCAATCCCCTACCCCATCACTCCCCCAACTTGCCCTCTCTCCTCCTGCCTGGACACGGAGCTGGGTGACTTTCCACAGAAGTTCTGTGACTCCCTGCCTCCAGACTTCCCCCAAAAAGACCCCCTTCTCAAGTTGAGTCTGGGCATCACCCTGCGGCTGTGCCAGGCACAGGGAGGAAGAAGCAGGGAAATTGCAGCTCAGGGCCAGTCAGGCGCAGAGAGGGTGCTTTCCCCAGGGAGGCCCGGGGAGCCCTCCTGCTCAGTCCAGGGTCAGGGCCGGGGGCTCCCTGAACGGCATCTCCTGTGCTTCTGCCCCCAGCCCCATCCTCTCCAGTGCCCTGGGCTCCATCTTCAGCAAGTGGGACCTCCCAGTGTTCACGCTGCCCTTCAACATCATGGTGACCCTGTACCTGGCAGCCACAGGGCCCTACAACCTCTTCTTCCCCACGACCCTGCTGCAGCCTGCCTCCTCGGTGCCCAACATCACCTGGTCGGAGGTCCAAGTGCCTTTGGTAGGTACTGTGGAAGGTGGAAGACAGCAAACTCAGTGTTAAAGTGGCACTTACTTATTTTGCACATCAGAAAGGTCCACGCGTCGTAACTGCTATTCTACAGCACGAGGCACTCTACATACAGTTTGTCATGAGCCACCACCCTGTGCTTTTCTCTTTCTAACTAAGAGCCAGAAAAGCCACCGCTGGTTCCACAGAGGAAGAGACTGAGGCCAGGTGGAGACACTGCCTACGGTCAAGGTCACACAGCAAATTAATGAAGGGCAAAGGCAAGACTAGAAGTCTGGCCTCCGTTCTGCAGGGCCCGGGCTCTTTCCTTCTTCCTGTTTGTAGAGTCTCTTAGAGGCTGTATCCCCGTTTCCATCCTCCTCATGTTGTGCATTTTTCATCCAGTCTCATTGAATCATTAAAGATGTACATCTTACACCGCCATCTACTGGCCCAGGCCAGTCTGCCCCGGCCTCCACACGTAATTGCTCTCCGAGGCCGAGGTGCGCGCACACTTGAAAGCACAGGTGTTCCTCCATTAAGACATGCTCTCATAACAGCGCTTTTCACGTCTTGGACAAGTATTCTGTGTATAACGCTGGCCTCTGGAAGTCTGCCAAGATCATTAATAAGAGGCTACACCAAGAGCATTAAAGCAGCCTGAGAAATGAGCGCATTAGCCTCCTTATCTAAGTGGACACATTTTCTCTGAGCTTCCCCTTCCTCCCCTACCCTCCACCCCCAGTTTCTATTACTCTGAACAGCTCCCATCACCACCACCGCCGCCACCCCAACCCCCGCCACCCGGGCTGGGCTCACTCAGAAACTCCGTTACTGGCCATTCATCATCTAACCACAAAGCCCCTTGCCCTTGTTGAAAGAACTTTCAGAATTAATGTTGCCTAGTTTCTCTTAGCGTTCCAGAGTCTGCAACAGCAGAGCATAGCAGGCGGCACGTGCACAAAAAGTGTCATTATTTAAGAAGAGAAATGTTCGTGTTAGCCCCGTCCTTGTATGTGTGTGTGTGTGTGTGTGTGTGTGAGTGTGTGTGTGCATGTGTACACCTTCATGAGCCACTGGTGAGTAAAGGTGCCACATTGGCAATTCACTCCTGTGGCTTCCCTTTCATAGTATTTACCCCACCGATGTCTTTGGATGGCAAAATTACTCTTATTGGTGTGCTACAGGGAGATGATGTTATAAAAGGTTAATTTAAGATATTTTGCATTCTCCATGCCACATTTTCAATGGAAAAGCTATGTAGGAATTTTGGAGAAATGAAAAAAAAAATTAGAAAATTCTATACAAATATATTAAAACCCCCAAAGTTCCAGGAAAAGAAAAATTCAATTTGGGGTCGTTATTCTTTAGAAATAACTTCCTGGACAATTGAATGGATTATGGCCATGATGAATGTGTTTTGTTTTGACCATCTCATTAGAGCCTTGAGTCTTGGGGAAACAGGTGGTCAATGTCAGAGGGAGGTTTTAAAACTCCCAACAGGAATCTTTACATCCTAACCCCTAATGTTCTAAGAATGTGAGATTAAAACGATAAAGCTGTGCTCCTTCTAGAGTTAACCTATTCGAATAAAAGCACCTTGGAAACCTGTTGCAAAATGTTAGTGTGGAGGGTTTGGCGCCAAATCTTTTCCAGCCAAGGGTAATGCTGTCTCTTTGCCTGTGGCGCCCACAGCTTTTGAGAGCCATCCCTGTTGGAATCGGCCAAGTGTACGGCTGCAATAACCCCTGGACTGGAGGCATTTTCCTCATCGCCTTGTTCATATCGTCACCTCTTATTTGCTTGCATGCTGCCATTGGATCCACCATGGGGATGTTAGCAGGTTAGTGTCAGCACTCCTCCCTTTTTCAGGGGCCATAAAGATGTTGGAACCTGAGACCAACTCCAAAGAAAATGGGGACACGTGTCTCCAGAGCTTCACCTGCTTATTTCTCTAAACATTCCCTCCTTTTATTATACCATGGGGTTTGTTTGTTTTTCTATTTTGGTGCCAGTGTCCTATGGTACTGTGAGCAAAAGCTGCCCTCAAGAAAGGCTTTGGTGTTAGTCACTTACACCTTAGTATAAATTTAAAGCTTGGGAGGGGTTTCTTCCGGGCGTGTTTATATTTTAAGTCTTCTATTTAGTGAAGATAAGAAGGATGTATTCTCCATTAAAGAACATTAAGATATCAATGAAGGAGCCATCATCCTCTTTGTGGCCAGGGAAGGACCATCGCTGGACTTCAGATTTCAGAGTTCTTACTCAAAGGGTCTCTTCTACCCATAACAGCTTCATACTGGTGTTCACGTGGCTCTCTGGCCACTTGTTTTCTTTAGGTGTTTGTTGTGGTTTGGTTTTTTTGTTTTTTTTTTGCTGAATAAAATCCTAAGTTCTTTCTTATAAAAAGCCACAGAGGATAAGTAGGCTGGGTTTCGAGGACAATGGTGGGTTCAGGGCTGGCAGGTGAGCCTCGGAGAGCCCACGCCCACACGGTGCCTGCCTTCTCGCAGCTCTCACAATCGCCACGCCCTTTGACTCCATCTACTTCGGCCTGTGTGGCTTCAACAGCACGCTCGCCTGCATCGCCATAGGGGGCATGTTCTACGTCATCACCTGGCAAACACACCTCCTCGCCATTGCCTGTGGTAGGTACTGCCCGTGAACCCCCTTTCCACCAAAAAAAGTGGCTGGGCCTATCCCCGCCTGGAATACCACCCTCTGAAAATTCTGCTGATCCTTCAAAGACAGATGGAATGATCGTCTGCTTTATAAAAGGTTTTTTTTTTGAAAATTGTTGTTGAATGATTGTTTAGTGATGAATACATTAAAATTTCTTTCTGATGAACCCAGTGTCCAGCCACTGGAGGAGAGATTTTTTTTAGATGGTGCTTGTTTGGTTGTTGTTCGTGTCTGTCTCCTGTGATTGCTACTTTCCTGACTAGTGATTGGACCTAATCAACAGAGCACCTCTTCTGCAAATATATCTTTATACTTGGAGTTGGGCAATTATATCTGATACAGCAATTAACCTTAAGCACCCAAACACTGACCCCTAGGACCTTCAAATAATGCTCACCATGTAGGATGTGGTCAGGATTATGCCCAACTGGGCCCTCAGTTACTCTGTAGTTAACATCCTAGGAACTATTGGGATGCGTTTATTTGAGAAATTAAAGGTCCAAAGCAAAGCCCAATTACGTGGGTCCACCTCACAGAACCTCACCAGTGGCCAGTGGGCTCCTCCCAGTGGCCAGCCTGCCGTGCCCTCCCCATGCAGGGCGTAGGCGATGAGGCAGTCAGCATAGTTGCTCTTCCTCAAGTTTACAGAATGCTGCTCCTGCCTGGAAGCCCGTGTTATGTTCTTAACTCGTGATGAAATACACCCGCAGGGATTTCTGGGATTCACTCGCGTTGGCGGTATAGTAAAATTTCCCTTTAAGGTTTATGCTGCTAAATGTTCCTTTGTTGGAATGCAAGGTGGTGGGGCCCAAGAGAGCCGTAACAGCTCAAGGCTGGACCTTTTTAACGAAGTTCACCTGCTGCCTTGGGGTGCCAGCATTTGCATGGAATTTAACACTTTTCAAAGCTGCCGGGCAATGGAAACAGAGTTCAGTTTTTGTCATGTACAAGACAGCATTTGTGGCATGCACTCTATGGGGAGAGAATATGTAGATGGAGCTTGAGGCACTGTTCGTCACTTACCTATTTCTTGGTTCTTTTCCAGCACTGTTTGCAGCCTACTTGGGTGCTGCCCTGGCCAACATGTTGTCTGTGGTGAGTCCATGTGAGCTAAGAATGTGCCACACACCCTTCCTGGTCTTCTCTCGTCTACCCAAAGTCATACAAAACCCTTCCTCCATGAGCCTTCCCTAATTCATCCCTCTTGTCTCAAATCACACTACTCACCTCAGTACCTGCTGGACCGAAGGACCTGGGCCTCACAAGCTTAAATGTCAAGTGTCGGCCAGTCTGATCCCATCATCAGTGGGCCAGCTGAGCTCCTCATAGGACAATTTCAGGAGCATTATCTTATAAAGCAAACTCCCTTCTGATAGAGCTCTGGTTCTATCATCCTCTAGAACTAGTTTTAAATGTTTATTATTTAATGTTTGTATGTTTATAAATCATCTACCTGCCTAGCTAATAGGCCAGTTGTTTGTTCGTAGTAACTAGCACGGTGTCGTGGTCCTGAAGGGAGGTTCAGGGAAGACAGGAGCCGAGCCCCGGCCAAGCCTGAGAGAGGCTAGAGCTGGTGGCTATGGGCACGTGCAGCAGCCTGACAGCCCCTTCCCTGAGCACCAGTGAAGGGTGGTGTGTGAGGTCAGGGGGCACCATATGGCCAGCGCCAGACCCCCTCATACACAGGGAGAGTCCCAGGCCCCAGCTCAGAGTGCTTAGGGCTCAGCCTACAGCCGATGCCTCCCCCTCTTGAATAAGCGTTCAAGAGCACATCTCACACGGGCAACCAGGAAAGTCCTGTTGGTCCTGCGGATGAAGATGGGGGTGGGTGTTCTATTCACACCTATCTACATCCCTCCTTCGTAAACTTGGGCAGTTTGGACTTAGTATGGAAAAGAATTTTCTAAGCATAGAATTAGTCTTCCTTGATACCATCCTGTGTCCCCCAATGGGTTAAGTCCCTCCTCTGAGCCCATCAAAGTTTGTACATGCATCTGCTACATGTGACATTCAGCACTGTGATGACAAAAACACTTCGGTCCTCTTCCACCTTCAGCATGTATGCCCCTTCAGAACAGGGACCCAGTCACATTCTCATCTTTCTCTCTAGTACCTATAACAGTACCCAGCATATAGTAGGTGCTCAAGAAATGCTGAATGAATGAAACCCTAAGGTAGTGCTAACAGTGCCATCTTGAACACACATATGATAGCATTGTTACCCCCATAGTATTACCTGAGGTCTTTATTCCTTATAATAAAATGATATTTGGGGGTGAGCGGGGCATGCTTTGATTTGCCTCCTAGCAGAATTTGCAGGCTCTATGTTAGCAAGCTATCCGTTCAAGTTATCTCAAACAGATTGGAGAGGGGTATTTAAAATCTTCAGGGAATCTTAAGGAATAAAACACAGGTCAACATCATGCGAAAAGAAGCTGGGAATGGGTAAGCCTTGAGAAGAGAGGTAGCTGCTCTCCAACTCCAGCCCTTGGGACTAAGATGTCACATCTCTACTCTCTCCCATCTGCTCCGTTTCCCTGTGTCTCTCTGGGACGGGCTTCTGCTGTTGCATGCAGCCCCCAAATGACCACCCAGACCAGAGCCTCTGGACACAGTCTCTGTGCCTCTTAGTTCAAATTCTCAGGAGAGGGGTTCTATTCCCAGGACATCTGCCTGTAGCAAGCTGCACTTGAGGCAGGTGTCTGTCTCTGGTCCAGTCAGCTGTGACTAGAGAAAAAGGGCCTTGAACTACAAAATAACTGCCAAAACCATTCATTCCTTCAGCAGGGGCTATGGGAGAAGGCAGGAATGGCCACAATTCCTTGAGGTATAGGTTGGCCCGATAACCCAAAACAAAACATGTCTCCTACATAAAGGCATATTATAATAGGGTTCCAGTGACTGCATTTCAAAGCATGTTTGCTCACCTGGTACACTTCAGACTGACACCACTGCATGATTTTATTTATGTTGGTCATAAATTAAATATTATTCCTATCAACGACATGAAGCATCGCCTCCTCTACCCAGGGCTGACAGTGTTCGGTAAGGGCTGATGAATCGGGCACGAGCATCTGATGTCACCAAGGCTTCTCTTATGTTCTCCTTCCCCCCAGTTTGGATTACCGCCCTGCACCTGGCCCTTCTGCCTCTCGGCGCTAACCTTCCTGCTCCTGACGACCAACAACCCTGCCATCTACAAGCTTCCGCTCAGCAAAGTCACCTACCCAGAGGCCAACCGGATCTATTACCTGTCCCAGGAGAAGAACAGAAGACCATCAACCATAACAAAGTACCAGGCCTATGATGTATCCTAAGTTGCCCTTTCCAAAACACATCCCTGTAAATTCAGCCTTCAGCAGGCTGTGCAGGTCCCCAAGCTGAAGGCCACTTCACCTCCCCTGCTGTCCGTCTATGATTCTCCCCCAGCAAGCCTAACCCCACTTATTCCCAAGCACAGGGAAATATTGTGTAGTCGCCATTCAGGAACCTCTCTGTTCTAAGAAACACAGTGCTTATCAAAGACATGATTAGCTTAGACTTTGCTCAACTCACTGCAGAAGAGCTCCCTTTGAGGGGGAGTTTTTCCTTTTCTGCAAAATAAGCCACATCCCTAAAGAGAACTCACCAAGAAGGGGGCAGTGGTTGGTGACATGTCATCCAACTCATCACCTAATGCAGCGATGCACAGTGTCAGGAAATATGCATTAGCCTAGAAGGCAAAAGGGCTGGTTCTATTCCGGCTCTAACACTAACGCACTCCGACCACCTGGGTGAGTCCACCCCCTCTCTCAGCCTCAGTTTCTTATTAGTTTCATGACAGGGAGGGACTCTATGGTCCCTTCCACCTGGGAAGTGTTGATTCTGCTCTCTCTCCTGTAAACTGACAAAATCAGCATGACCAGCAAGTAATTACTTTGAGTGAAGCAAGAGATGGAGGGTTGCCTGGAGAAGAGGTGGAACAATTTTAAAGATCTGTGGAGATTTGTTCTTGAGTCATGAGAGGTTCTCCAGACGTGGGGTTAGGAATGTCAACGTGCCTTTCTTTACAAAACAGAAATGTTTCTGGAAATATCGTACGATGAAAACTGATCTTTTTCAACATTCAAATCATTTTAAACAAAAGTGTTGCTTTTTGTAATAGATATAAACATACTCTCATTAAACTGTTAAGTTTGCAAATTAGGATCGGAGTTTTCTTAAAATGCACTCACCTACATGTTCACACATTGCCCTCTTGAGGGGTTTGCCATAGTCAAGCATGTGTCTCAAATGAGATGAAAAACGAGTGAAAAATTCTCAGGAGAGGGTTTGATTTGCTTGCATAGGGAATCACTAAAATGACAGTGGTCATTTTTTCTTCTTGAGTTAAAATATAGGTTGTTAACCCAGCTCACTCTTTAGGGCATAGTTTTTAGTCTTGCACCCCCAAAATTACAAATGCGAACCCTTGTGTTATTTCATTGCACTGGTCATAGCATTGTGCTCCTAACGCACGGGACCCCTTGATGAAGTCAGGTGCTCAGCCTTCCCACGGCTCCCCCAGAGAAGGGAGGATGAGCCTCTTACAGCCCTCCAGTGGGACCCCCTCACTTCACACACCTCCAATTTAGCATGATGGGATGATGACATTAGATGAGGGTATAGAAAAGAGATGGGGGGGGAACAGACCCTTTAGAAATGCAGCTTTAAGGAAAAAATTGCATTTGACTAAAATCCATCATATAGAGAAAGCTGGTGTCCACATTTCTCTCTCCTCTCCTCTCCTCTTCTCCCCTCCTCTCCACGCCCCTCCCCTCCCCTCTCTTCTCCTCTCCTCCCTCCTCCTCTCCTCTCCTCTTCTCTGCCCACCCTGAGATCCCAGCCATGGTCTGCCAGCCCAACAGCCCTGGGCTGCCTATTTGTCTTCCAGATCCTATCTAGCCAGTGATGACTTGCCAGGAAAATGGAACACTTCTCACTGGAAATAAATCTCCCACCTAAGAAAGGGGAGAGAGTCACACTCCAGAGTCTACTTCTGAGTCTGTGGTCACACCTTGAGGCCAAGAAGGTCTCAGGCTGCATTTTAATGACGATGGAGTTGTGACTCCCCGAGGATTAAGCATCCAGGAATGTCTCCAAAAGGCTGTTTATACTCCCAGCTCACTCAGCTGCCCCAGAACCTCTAAGTGATGACATAGAACTATTAAAATACCACTTTTCCTGCATTTTCCACCAAAGTGTTATAATCTGGTTTTATTAAGAGCAGGAAACGTCCTCATGCATGCCTTTCTGATTGACCACTAACAAATCCCCTTAGCTCTTCTAAGTGTTTCAATAGCTTCACCTATAAAGCAAATTGAATTGGCCAAGGATAACAAGCAGGATGGAAATAGACAAAAGAATTCGACTTATGAAAATGTACGATGACCACAGGAGTCTATTCCAGCACTTCAATTAGGCATCAATTAGGCGTCAACAGAGGAGAGAGGGAGTCAGTTGGCGCCAGCTCCTGACAGCTGATGGTGCACATGAGTGCATTTCTCCCAAGGCTGTGATCAGTGACATCACATGGGTAGCTTGAAATCAGCCATGGTAGGAGTCTTTACACCACAGTAATTGGCAAACTACAGATCTGGGCTCTTTCCTCCAGATAGCCAGCTTAGCAGCACAACACTGACCAGCCAATTTGGTGGGAAGAAAAGAGGACAATTGCAGGGCTCCTAACCAGAGTCTCAGAGACCAGAGCCAGAAAATTCAATCTAACAATCCTACATGGATGCCATTGCACATACAAAAGACATTTAAGAGAATAACAAAAATGTCATCTGGCATAGAAGGACCTCCAAAGACTTACCCACTTACCCACTGACAACACTACCAATAGAAGAAAAACAAATCTAGGAAATGCTACAAGAGACACAAGAATACCGTAGCGTGATCCAATACCTTGGTAATGCCTAGGACCAAAGGAGAGAAATAGAAGAAATATACTTGTAACAACCTAGAAACGGAATATTACATGATGGCAGGAAGGGAGACAAAAGAGGAAGGAGAGCGGGTTAGAGGACTTCATTTGTACAAAGTTGATAAGTTTAGAAAGCCCACAGGGAGAAATAAGGGCAACCACTATGAGAACAAAATTAGAAACATCAGTTTTGAACTGGAAGAAAATTTTCTTTCCAATGAAAAGCAAAAAAAAAAAAAAAAAAAAAAAAAAAAAAAAAAAAAGAATTTAAAAAACCTCCCAAAAAAAAAAAAAAAAAAAAAAGAGAGAGAAGAGCATTCTAGAAAGTCGCCTGAAAAAAGACAGTAAGTACAAAATATAAACAGAAGACAGAACTTAGTCATAATATGACAGTAATTGACAAAATGCGTTAACAGAGATAAATTTACCCCTGGAAGACAGAGATGCAAGGGTTGTACTTTTATTTAAAAAGAGCTAACAATTTGATTTTCACAGCAAGACACAAAATGTCTAAATACAAAGATGCAATAAGACATATTAAACAAGTATGGACTAAAAGAAATCTCAGGTATCAGTAAAATTTAAGGCAAAAAAGGTAAGTACCAAGAATGATATAAACAAGTAATAGGGCAAGAGTACATTATAATTATAAACACATATGTACTAAACAACCAGCCTCAAAATACATCAGGCAACAATTGATTGAACTGCAGAGAGTAGTAAATAATTCCATCATTGTAGCTAAAATTTTACCAAAACCTTCGAAAGTAGTACATCAAGAGAACAAAAAAAAAATGAACAGAGATATCAGGGAGCTAAACAATAGAATTAATAAGAGTGAGGTAGCCCAGCTGACATGGCTGAGTGGTTGAGCATTGACCTATGAACCAGTAGGTTATGGTTCGATTCTGGTCAGGGCACACGCCCAGGCTGCAGGTTCAATCCCCAGTGGCGGGTGTGCGGAAGACAGCCGATGGATTGATGATTCTCTCTCATCATTGATGTTTCTATCTCTCTCTCCCTCTCCCTTCCTTTCTAAAATCAATGAGTATATTTTTATGAAAAAGACTGAGCTACTATAAACATCTAGGGTTCTGAACCCTCCCACTCCACATCTCGCCATCCCCAAAAGAACAAATAGAGAACACATTCTTTTTAAGCCCCCATAGAACACTTACAAACTGGGCCATGTATTACGCTAGTGGGAAGTTGACCAGTGCAGACACTAGGAGAACAGGTGCTCAGGGTAAGTGTAAACACCCCCTGTGACCTAGAAATCGCCCTCCAGAGTACATGCAGTTCCCAGGGAAAGCATCCTGTGGCCACGGTGGGCCACCAGGAAGGCTGGTCACCACAGCACCTGTCGTGTCGCAGAGACAAAGTGGGTGAGATACACCGAGGAGTCCTACCCTGCAGGTAGACCCTCAGTACTATACACGTAGCAATGAGGATAGACCTTAAAAACCTAGTGCTGGGGTAAAAATAAGAAAACGGTGCTTATAATCAACACCATTTGCATCAATTAAAAATGCATGCACACAAAACAACCATACCTATTTTGCAAGCACACAAACAAGAAAGGCACATTGACATGAGAGGAGTAAAGAGAGTAGGGTATAAAAATGAAAAGACAGACACACATTCACACATTCAAGAGAGGAGTCTTGCAGAGACCAGTGAAGACACCATGCAGGGCGAAGCCACAGGATTAACTCAACTCTCCGTCAAAACGTTTTTGATGGGCGGAGCTGTGTGCTGTGTTCTACTTGCCCCGTGGGAGCCTCTGATTGTCAGTGTCAGAGTGGCCCCCGAATTGGGGCAGAGACCACCTTCAAAGCCCCCTGGAACCCCGTTCTATCTCCACTAGCATTTGGATGCATTCTGGCCACATTTCAAAGTGTTTTATATACTAAAAAGTGCTTGGGTAGGGCCCCTAGCGGCTCTGCACTTGCCTCCAAAACAAATGAACATTTTATTCCCTAGAGTAATGATGGGAATGAACATATGCATTTATTTGTGCTTTTAGAATGTCTTAAAATCTCTGGTGAAATGTAGAAATAAGGAGGTAATTTTTAGTTGTTGAGATATAGAAAGGTGGGAAAGACAGTCTTGAGCATGAAAGATGAAGGATATAGACTGAGTTCAGAAAGAGCGTGGAGCTATGATAAAGGTAACAAGTTCACATAGCCTGCTACAGCCAGCAGACCTAACTGCGAGCGAAACGGGGTGGCGTGGAAAGGCCCGGGCTCTGAAACCAGAGGACCTGGGTGGCATCCAGCCCTTCTCTGTTCCACTAGCGGGGAAGCTGATCTCTCGGAGCCGGAGCTTCTCATCTACAAAATGAGGAGCATACCCGGGTGCCTAGGAGCAGCGTTGCTGTGAAGGCTGAATGGGAACCCAGGTAATGTAACCTGCCCATGCCTCGGGGCCTTGGAGGGATGCAGGAGCCCACCCTCTTACCCACAATTCCCAGGCAGTCCCAGGGACCAGAAACACCCAGCACAGCCTGGGCATCATCTCGTGGGTTTTCTTTAAAATGTGGGTGTTCAGGACCAGAGGGCCCAGATCAGACCCATTTAGCTTTAAGATGCTAAGGAAAGGACTGGCTGGCTATCCAAGTGGGGGTACACGAAGGCTGCCCCTCATTTCAGCATTTGAACCACCCCCTTCCTTCCTCCTCCTACCTCATCAGAGCAGAGCCCTGGTTGTTTTAGGAACATGTTCTCAAAACAAACTTGCCAGAGGCCCCTGAAAGTCATTAGCATGGAATTCCACGCGATTATTCTGTGTCTGATATGTGGGTCTTTCTCTCCAATGAGCTCACAAGTCCTGTGAGGATAGTGGTTGTAATATACACACATACACACAACACACATGCATCCCTATGCACATGCATACATGCATATATATATATAGGTATATACACACATGCATGTGCATATACACATGCTTTATGCATTCACACATACATAGATACCCATATTCAGGATAAGGTAAAGGTAGGTTTACAGTTGTTTGTATGGAAAGTAATACAATCTATAATAATAAAAGCATAATAATATATGCCTAATATGCAAAGTGTCCTCTCGGGAGTTCTGACCGGGAGTTAGATCAATTGCTATGACGTTCACTGACCACCAGGGGCAGCGCAAAATGAAGGGAGGCCCCAGCCGGCAGCAGGCAACTGCTAGGGACCCTACCTGTGCACTAATTTCATGCACTGGGCCTCTAATAATTAATAAGTAATAATACAAGAATAAACCCTGTGTTTCCTGTATTCACAATTGTAAGACCTACTTTTGCTCCACCCTGTATATGTGTACCATCATATCTACACACACACACACACACACAGTTGTTATTTTTGTCTTTTTCCTTCATAGAACTAGCCCACTGGTGGGCACATAGTAGCCCAAGAAATAACTAATAGAGTAATTGACTGAAACACCCTCCCATCTCCATTCTCTCTCCCTCTACAGAGCCCATTCACACATTCTGCCTCAAATTTGAGATCTATTTCACACACCCAACCACACACATAATAGACCTAGGATCTCAAGCAGGCCAGCTGACTGAGTCTTACTTCCCAAACTTCCTGCCTGTAGCCTCCTCCCAGCACACAATTTCCTACAATCGTGTCCAGGGAAAGGACTCCAGAGTGGACACACCATCCAACCTTAAGCATGTCATCGTTTTATGGACAGTAACTTTCCGCCTCTCCAAATGTCCTTTGCCACCGTCCTTTCCTCACACAGTCAGGACCCAAATCATGTCAATGGTCTCAGATGAGGCAGGTAAATGGTAGACCAGTAGTGCTCAAATTTGAACCGGCATCAGAATCGCATTGTTAAACAGGTTGCTGGGCCCCATCCCAGAGTTTCTGATTGAGTGGGTCTGGGGACGGACCTGAGAATTTGTATTTCTAACAAGTTCCCAGGTGAGGCTGATGCTGTTGGTCCAGGGACCACACTTGGAAAAGCACTGGAGTAGACTTAGAAATAGGATGTTGCCTCTGGTCATCACTTCTGCCTTCATTGCATGTAGGAATACACTGGTCTGCCAACTCGTGTGCGTGTAAGAATCGTCTACAGTGCTTATTAAATTAAAACACAGACCTCTGGCCCTCGACTACAAAGATTTTGACCTGGTGGCTCCGGGTGGAGCCAAGAATCTGAGCTTCTAACAAACTCTTGGATTGTGTAGGATGATGCTGGATCAAGCTCCAGGCCTCATTGGACCCTGATCATTGCGAAGTGGCACTTAGTCCTGGCTGGGTTAGAACCACTTGGTTCTGATGCCCAGGCCCTAGCCCAGACCCTTTAAATCAGCAGTGGGCCTGAGAACAGGTCTTTTTAAAGCTCCAGTGTGATTCCATTGTGCAGCCCAGGTTGAAAACAACGATGGTGTCTGGTTCTTGGGCCTCAACCTGCCTCCAATCAAAGTCACTCCAACCAGCTGTTTTGCCCTCGCCACCCTCAGTCCCCAGGTGGATTTAATAAGGAGCAGTGGCCCTGACGTGTGAAGTGAGGGCTCTGGGCACCTGGAGGCAGGAGGGAAGTGCACGGGAGGCACAGAGAATCATCAAAGGTGAAGTATGCCTCTTTCTCAGTGTTGTTGGGCCCCCGTCCTGCACCCCAAAGGAGACTATACAAAGAAAAATGAAACCACTAACAGGAAACATCTGGCCCAGTAGGCCGAGCAGACAGGCAAGGTCCCGGAAGTGGCTGTGTGGGTGGCCTTGACCTAGAAAGGAAGAGTAAAGCAAGTGAGGTTGTCAGCGGCACCTCTGCCCAAGCCGCTCTCAATCTGGGGTCCATCCCCCCGACCCCATGGGCAGTGCTAGCCTGGAGGAGAGTCATGGCTACAGGTAAGAAGCTGCAGGTGTGCTGTGTTTTTAATGGGATGGGCTGCCCCAGGGTGGGGACAGAAAGTGAAAGGGATGAGGAAGCGGTGACAGCAGGTGGACAACTAGACAGGGAGCTCCGTCAAGACCTGCAGTGGGTGAGGGTTCCCTTTATTCCACAACCTCTCCAACACTTATCCTGGCTTGTCTTATTGGTAATGGCCACTCCAGTAGGTGTGACGTGGTATCTCATTGTAGTTTTGATTTGCATTTCCCTAATTGCCAGTGGGGTTGAACCTCTTTTCACATATCTATCGGCTGTTCATTTGTCTTCTTGGGAGAGGTGTATTTTCAGGTCCTCTGCCATCTTTTTGATTAGGTTGTTTGTTTGGTGTGGAGTTTTATGAATTCTTTATATATTTTGAAAATTAAACATTTGTCAGAGCTACTGTTGACAAATATCATCTCCTATCTGGCTGGCTATCTCTCTGTGTTGTGGTCCGTTTCTTTTGCCGTGCAGAAGCTTTTTAAAAATATATTTTTTATTGATTTTGGAGAGGAAGGGAGAGAGAGATAGAAACATCAATGATGAGAGAATCATTGATCAGCTGCCTCCTGCACGCCCCACACTGGGGATTGAGCCCACAACCCAGGCGTGTGCCCTGACCAGGAAATGAACTGTGACCTCCTGGTTCATAGGTCGATACTTAACCACTGGGCAACACCAGCTGAGCTGTGCAGAAGCTTTTTAGTTTGGTATAGAATCATTCATTTATTTTTGCCTTTACTTCCTTTGCCTTTAGGGTCAAGTTCATAAAATGTTCTCTATAACCAAGGTCCACATGTTCAGTACCCATATTTTCTTCCATGTAACTTATTGTTTTGGGTCTTATTTTTAGGTCTTTGATCCACTTTGAATTAATTTTTGTACATGGGGGAAACTGTAATCCAGTTTCATTCATTTGCATGTAGCTTTCCAGGCTTCCCAGCGCCATTTATGGAAAAGACTATCTTTACTCCAATTTGTGTTTTTGTACACACCCATTTGAGAATGGCTGCTCATCCTTGGATTAAGGTAGAGCCAAGTTGTCTATAAAGAGATGAACGGTAGAGGCTGGCAGGTACCAAGCTGGCTCTTCTTTATTCCCTTCCCTTCCCTTCCCTTCCCTTCCCTTCGCTTCCCTTCCCTTCCCTTCCCACCTTCACTGCCCACTTCTGTGCCCTTCTGCACATTGACACATCCTATGGGAATGATCAGAGAACTCAGGCACACTGAGCATGTTTTGATGGCTGTTTTATGATGCTTACATATTGCCACGAGAGGGCGCCAGAGTACCTCCAAAACGCATGCAGGTCCCTTCTGCTCTCCTTTTCCACTGCAGACTCTCCACTGAGGTCTAGTCTTCCAGTCTCAGTCTGTCCCCCACCTCATGATTCTCAAAATGACACGCGATCCCATGAGAGTGCATAGCTACTAAGAAAAGCACTTACTAGTTGTGAGGACTGGGGAATATGTCAAATGCCTCTAAGCCCAAGTTTCTCATCCTAAAATGGGAATTATACAAACCTGTTCTTGTAGTTCTTTTAACAGTTAAGTGAGATAATAGCAGTAAAGCTCCTCCAACAGCTCCTAGCTACTATTTATTCTATCATAAGGCGGAGGTTTGCATTGTTAGGAAAGCAGAAATCTTTGCATTGTTAGGAAAGCAGAAAGATTTCTACTCTGCTTCACATTGTCATTTCATAGTTTTTACTCAAGTGCAATACACTTACACTAAAGTGCACGTATAAGTGTATAGCTTGGTGATTTTTCAAGAAAACACACACCCCAAGAAATCAG